>NW_024098938.1:0-11929 GCF_016545835.1 Crotalus tigris
TTTTCGGTTTGCCCAACCTGTGGGGAACCTGAGCATATGCATACATTTCGAATTTGAGGTCAGTTTCACATTTTCAGTTTTCATGCTTAATTGGCTTATTTGCTAACAATTGAGATATTATCCCAGGCCTAACTTTTGAGCGAAAGATCCAATACGGAAAACACATGTTTTTTCGGTTGCCAGTCCTGTGGGGAACCTGAGCATATGCATACATTTCGAATTTGAGGTCAGTTTCACATTTTGAGTTTTCATGGTTAATTGGCCATTTGCCAACAATTGTGATATTGGCACAGGCCTACCTTTTGAAGGAAAGGTCAGATACGGAAAACACATTTTTTTTCCGGTTCCCCAACCTGTGGGGAACCTGAGTTTATGCATACATTTCGAATTTGAGGTCAGTTTCACATTTTGAGTTTTCATCCTTATTTGGGTTATTTGCGAACAAATGTGATATTGGCCCAGGCCTACCTTTTGAAGGAAAGGTCAGATACGGAAAACACATGTTTTTTCGGGTTCCTCAACCTGTGGGCAACCTGAGTATATGTATGCATTCGAATTTGAGGTCAGTTTCACATTTTGAGTTTTCGTCCTTATTTGGGTTATTTGCAAACAAATGTGATATTGGCCCAGACCTACCTTTTGAACGAAAGGTCAGATACGGAAAACACATATTTGTTCGGGTTCCTCAACCTGTGCGCAACATGAGTATATGCTTGCATTTCGAATTTGAGGTCAGTTTCACATTTTGAGTTTTCATGCTTAATTGGGTTATTTGCCAACAAATGTGATATTGGCCCAGGCCTACCTTTTGAAGGAAAGGTCAGATACGGAAAACACATGTTTTTTCGGGTTCCCCAACCTGTGGGGAACCTGAGTATATGCATACATTTCGAATTTGAGGTCAGTTTCACATTTTGAGTTTTTATCCTCATTTGGGTTATTTGCCAAAAAATGCGATATAGGCCCAGGCCTAGCTTTTGAACGAAAGGTCGGATACTGAAAATACACTTTTTTTCGGGTTCCCCAACATGTGGGGAACCTGAGTTTATGCATACATTTCGAATTTGAGGTCAGTTTCACATTTTTAGTTTTCATCCTAAATTGGCTTATTTGCTAACGATTGAGATATTGGCCCAGGCCTACCTTTTGAACGAAAGGTCCGATACGGAAAACACATGTTTTTTCGCGTTGCCCAACCTGTGGGAAACCTGAGCATATGCATACATTTCGAATTTGAGGTCAGTTTCACATTTTTAGTTTTCATCCTAAATTGGCTTATTTGCCAACAATTGAGATATTGGCCCAGGCCTACCCTTTGAACGAAAGGTCCGATACGGAAAACACATGTTTTTTCGGGTTCCCCAACCTGTGCGGAACCTGAGCATATGGATACATTTCGAATTTGAGGTCAGTTTCACATTTTGAGTTTTCATGCTTAATTGGCTTATTTGCAAACAATTGTGATATTGGCCCGGCCTACCTTTTGAAGGAAAGGTCAGATACAGAAAACACATGTTTGTTCGGGTTCCTCAACCTGTGAGCAACCTGAGTATATACATGCATTTCGAATTTGAGGTCAGTTTCACATTTTGAGTTTTCGTCCTTATTTGGGTTATTTGCAAACAAATGTGATATTGGCCCAGACCTACCTTTTGAAGGAAAGGTCACATACGGAAAACACATATTTGTTCGGGTTCCTCAACCTGTGTGCAACATGAGTATATGCATGCATTTCGAATTTGAGGTCAGTTTCACATTTTGAGTTTTCATCCTAAATTGGCTTATTTGCAACAATTGAGATATTGGCCCAGTGGGCCTACCTTTTGAACGCAAGGTCCGATACGGAAAACACATGTTTTTTCGGGTTGCCCAACCTGTGGGCAACCTGAGTATATCCATACATTGCGAATTTGAGGTCAGTTTCACATTTTTAGTTTTCCATCCTAAATGGCTTATTTGCAACAATTGAGATAATTGGCCCATGTGGGCCTCCTTTTGAACGCAAGGTCCGATACGGAAAACACATGTTTTTTCGGGTTGCCCAACCTGTGGGCAACCTGAGTATATCCATACATTGCGAATTTGAGGTCAGTTTCACATTTTTAGTTTCATGTTTAATTGGCTTATTTGCCAACAATTGTGGTATTGGCCCAGACCTACTTTTTGAAGGAAAGGTCAGATACAGAAAACACATGTTTGTTCGGGTTCTTCAACCTGTGAGCAACCTGAGTATATGCATGCATTTCGAATATGAGGTCAGTTTCACATTTTGAGTTTTCATGCTTAATTGGTTTATTTGCCAACAAATGTGATATTGGCCCAGGCCTACGTTTTGAACGAAAACGCCGATACGGAAAACACATTTTTTTTCGGGTTGCCCAACCTGTGGGGAACCTGAGTATATGCATACATTTCGAATTTGAGGTCAGTTTCACATTTTGAGTTTTCATGCTTAATTGGCCATTTGCCAAAAAATGCAATATAGGCCCAGGCCTAGCTTTTGAAGGAAAGGTCGGATACTGAAAATACACGTTTTTTCGGGATCCCCAACCTGTGGGAACCTGAGTATATGCATACATTGCGAATTTGAGGTCAGTTTCACATTTTTAGTTTTCATCCTAAATTGGCTTATTTGCTAACGATTGAGATATTGGCCCAGGCCTACCTTTTGAACGAAAGGTCCGATACGGAAAACACATTTTTTTTCGGATTGCCCAACCTGTGGGGAACCTGAGCATATGCATACATTTTGAATTTAGGTCAGTTTCACATTTTGAGTTTTCATCCTAAATTGGCTTATTTGCCAACAATTAAGATATTGGCCCAGGCCTACCTTTTGAACGAAAGGTCCGATATGGAAAACACATGTTTTTTCGGGTTCCCCAACCTGTGGGGAACCTGAGCATATGCATACATTTCGAATTTGAGGTCAGTTTCACATTTTTTCATGTTTAATTGGCTTATTTGCCAACATTTGTGATATTGGCCCAGGCCTACCTTTTGAAGGAAAGGTCAGATACGGAAAATACACTTTTTTTCTGGTTCCCCAACCTGTGGGGAACTTGAGTTTATGCATACATTTCGAATTTGAGGTCAGTTTCACATATTTAGTTTTCATTCTAAATTGGCTTATTTCCTAACGATTGAGATATTGGCCCAGGCCTACCTTTTGAACGAAAGGTCCGATACGGAAAGCAAATGCTTTTTCGGGTTGCCCAACCTGTGGGGAACCTGAGCATATGCATACATTTCGAATTTGAGGTCAGTTTCACATATTTAGTTTTCATTCTAAATTGGCTTATTTCCTAACGATTGAGATATTATCCCAGGCCTAACTTTTGAGCGAAAGATCCAATACGGAAAACACATGTTTTTTCGGTTGCCAGTCCTGTGGGGAACCTGAGCATATGCATACATTTCGAATTTGAGGTCAGTTTCACATTTTGAGTTTTCATCCTTCTTTGGGTTATTTGCGAACAAATGTGATATTGACCCAGGCCTACCTTTTGAAGGAAAGGTTGGATATGGAAAACACATGTTTTTTCGGGTTCCCAAACCTGTGGGGAACCTGAGTATATGCATACATTTCGAATTTGAGGTCAGTTTCACATTTTGAATTTTCATGCTTAATTGGCCATTTGCCAACAATTGTGATATTGGCTTAGGCCTACCTTTTAAAGGAAAGGTCCGATACGGAAAACACATGTTTTTTCGGCTTCCCCAACCTGTGGAGAACCTGAGCATATGCATACATTTCGAATTTGAGGTCAGTTTCACATTTTGAGTTTTCATCCTAAATTGGCTTATTTGCCAACAATTGAGATATTGGCCCAGTGGGCCTACCTTTTGAACGCAAGGTCCGATACGGAAAACACATGTTTTTTCGGGTTGCCCAACCTGTGGGGAACCTGAGCATATGCATACATTTTGAATTTGAAGTCAGCTTCACATTTTGAGTTTTCATCCTTATTTGGGTTATTTGCAAACAAATGTGATATTGGCCCAGGCCTACCTTTTGAAAGAAAGGTCAGATACGGAAAACACATATTTTTTCGGGTTCCCTAACCTGTGGGGAACCTGAGTTTATGCATACATTTCGAATTTGAGGTCAGTTTCACATTTTGAGTTTTCGTCCTTATTTGGGTTATTAGCGAACAAATGTGATATTGGCCCAGACCTACCTTTTGAAGGAAAGGTCAGATACGGAAAACACATGTTTGTTCGGGTTCCTCAAACTGTGCGCAACTTGAGTATATGCATGCATTTCGAATTTGAGGTCAGTTTCACATTTTGAGTTTTCATGCTTAATTGGGTTATTTGCCAACAAATGTGATATTGGCCCAGGCCTACCTTTTGAAGGAAAGGTCCGATACGGAAAACACATGTTTTTTCGGGTTCCCCAACCTGTGGGGAACCTGAGTATATGCATACATTTAGAATTTGAGGTCAGTTTCACATTTTGAGTTTTCATCCTTCTTTGGGTTATTTGCGAACAAATGTGATATTGACCCAGGCCTACCTTTTGAAGGAAAGGTGGGATATGGAAAACAGATGTTTTTTCGGGTTCCCAAACCTGTGGGGAACCTGAGTATATGCATACATTTCGAATTTGAGGTCAGTTTCACATTTTGAGTTTTCATGCTTAATTGGCCATTTGCCAACAATTGTGATATTGGCCCAGGCCTACCTTTTAAAGGAAAGGTCCGATACGGAAAACACATGTTTTTTCGGCTTCCCCAACCTGTGGGGAACCTGAGCATATGCAAACATTTCGAATTTGAGGTCAGTTTCACATTTTGAGTTTTCATGCTTAATTGGCTTATTTGCTAACAATTGAGATATTGGCCGAGGCCTACATTTTGAACGAAAGGTCCGATACGGAAAACACATGTTTTTTCGGGTTGCCCAACCTGTGTGGAACCTGAGCATATGCATACATTTCGAATTTGAGGTCAGTTTCACATTTTGAGTTTTCATGCTTAATTGGCCATTTGCCAACAATTGTGATATTGGCCCAGGCCTACCTTTTGAAGGAAAGGTCAGATACGGAAAACACATATTTTTTCCGGTTCCCCAACTTGTGTGGAACCTGAGTTTATGCATACATTTCGAATTTGAGGTCAGTTTCACATTTTGAGTTTTCATCATTATTTGGGTTATTTGCGAACAAATGTGATATTGGCCCAGGCCTACTTTTTGAAGGAAAGGTCAGATACGGAAAACACATGTTTTTTCGGGTTCCTCAACCTGTGGGCAACCTGAGTATATGCATGCATTTCGAATTTGAGGTCAGTTTCACATTTTGAGTTTTCGTCCTTATGTGGGTTATTTGCAAACAAATGTGATATTGGCCCAGACCTACCTTTTGAAGGAAAGGTCACATACGGAAAACACATATTTGTTCGGGTTCCTCAACCTGTGCGCAACATGAGTATATGCATGCATTTCGAATTTGAGGTCAGTTTCACATTTTGAGTTTTCATGCTTAATTGGGTTATTTGCCAACAAATGTGATATTGGCCCAGGCCTACCTTTTGAAGGAAAGGTCAGATACGGAAAACACATGTTTTTTCGGGTTCCCCAACCTGTGGGGAACCTGAGTATATGCATACATTTCGAATTTGAGGTCAGTTTCACATTTTGAGTTTTCATCCTCATTTGGGTTATTTGCAAACAAATGTGATATTGGCCCAGACCTACCTTTTGAAGGAAAGGTCAGATACGGAAAACACATATTTGTTCGGGTTCCTCAACCTGTGCGCAACATGAGTATATGCATGCATTTCGAATTTGAGGTCAGTTTCACATTTTGAGTTTTCATGATTAATTGGGTTATTTGCGAACAAATGTGATATTGACCCAGGCCTACCTTTTGAAGGAAAGGTTGGATATGGAAAACACATGTTTTTTCGGGTTCCAAACCTGTGGGGAACCGTGAGTTATGCTACATTTCGAATTTGAGGTCAGTTTCACATTTTGAGTTTTCAATGCTTAATTTGCCATTTGCAACAATTGTGATATTGGATTAGGCCTACCTTATTTAAAGAAAGGTCCGATACGGAAACACATGTTTTTTTTCGGGTTGCCCAACCTGTGGGGAACCTGAGCAATGGCATACATTTCGAATTTGAGTCATTTCACATTTTGGAGTTTTCATCCTAATTGGCTTATTTGCCAACCGTATTGAGATATTGCCCCAGTGGCCTACCTTTTGAACCAAGGTCCGATACGGCAACACATTTTTTTTCGGGTTGCCCAACCTGTGGGGACCTGAGCAATATGCATCATTTCGATTTGAGTCAGCTTCACATTTTGAGTTTTGCAATCCTTATTTGGGTTAATTTGCAAACCGATGGTTGATATTGGCCCATGCCTACCTTTTGAATGAAAGTTTGGATACGGAAAACACATGTTTTTTCGGGTTGCCCAACCTGTGGGGAACCTGAGTATATGCATACATTTCGAATTTGAGGTCAGTTTCACATTTTGAGTTTTCATGCTTAATTGGCCATTTGCCAACAATTGTGATATTGGCCCAGGCCTACCTTTTTGAAGGAAAGGTTGGATACGGAAAACACATGTTTTTTCGGGTTCCCCAACCTGTGGGGAACCGGAGTATATGCATACATTTCAAATTTGCGGTCCGTTTCACATTTTGAGTTTTCGTCCCTTATTTGGTTATTAGCGACAAATGTGATATTGCCCAGACGTAACCTTTTTGAGTAACAGGTCAGATACGGAAAACACATGTTTGTTCTGGTTCCTCAAACTGTGCAGCAACCTGAGTATAGGCATGCATTTCGATTTGAGGTCAGTTTCACATTTTGAGTTTTTCCATTCTTACTTGGTATTTGCCAACAATGTTATATTGTCCCAGGCCTACCTTGAAGGAAAGGTCGATACGGAAACACATGTTTTTTCGGGTTCCCCAACCTGTGGGGAACCTGAGTATATGCATACATTTAGAATTTGAGGTCAGTTTCACATTTTGAGTTTTCATCCTTCTTTGGCTTATTTGCGAACAAATGTGATATTGACCCAGGCCTACCTTTTGAAGGAAAGGTTGGATATGGAAAACACATGTTTTTTCGGGTTCCCAAACCTGTGGGGAGCCTGAGTATATGCATACATTTCGAATTTGAGGTCAGTTTCACATTTTGAGTTTTCATGCTTAATTGGCCATTTGCCAACAATTGTGATATTGGCCCAGGCCTACCTTTTAAAGGAAAGGTCCGATACGGAAAACACATGTTTTTTCGGCTTCCCCAACCTGTGGGGAACCTGAGCATATGCAAACATTTCGAATTTGAGGTCAGTTTCACATTTTGAGTTTTCATGCTTAATTGGCTTATTTGCTAACAATTGAGATATTGGCCGAGGCCTACATTTTGAACGAAAGGTCCGATACGGAAAACACATGTTTTTTCGGGTTGCACAACCTGTGTGGAACCTGAGCATATGCATACATTTCGAATTTGAGGTCAGTTTCACATTTTGAGTTTTCATGCTTAATTGGCCATTTGCCAACAATTGTGATATTGGCCCAGGCCTACCTTTTGAAGGAAAGGTCAGATACGGAAAACACATATTTTTTCTGGTTCCCCAACTTGTGTGGAACCTGAGTTTATGCATGCATTTCGAATTTGAGGTCAGTTTCACATTTTGAGTTTTCATGCTTAATTGGGTTATTTGCCAACAAATGTGATATTGGCCCAGGCCTACCTTTTGAAGGAAAGGTCAGATACGGAAAACACATGTTTTTTCGGGTTCCCCAACCTGTGGGGAACCTGAGTATATGCATACATTTCGAATTTGAGGTTAGTTTCACATTTTGAGTTTTCATCCTCATTTGGGTTATTTGCCAAAAAATGCGATATAGGCCCAGGCCTAGCTTTTGAACGAAAGGTCGGATACTGAAAATACACGTTTTTTCGGGTTCCCCAACATGTGGGGAACCTGAGTTTATGCATACATTTCGAATTTGAGGTCAGTTTCACATTTTTAGTTTTCATCCTAAATTGGCTTATTTGCTAACGTTGAGATATTGGCCGCAGGCCTACCTTTCACGAAAGGTCCGATAGCGACGACACTGTTTTTTTTCGGGTTCCCCAACCTGTAGGGAACCTGAGTATATGCCTACATTTGAATTTGAGGTCAGTTTAACATTTTGAGTTTTCATCCTTAATTGGCTTATTTGCCAACAATTGAGATATTGGCCCAGGCCTACCTTTTCAACGAAAGGTCCGATACGGAAAACACATGTTTTTTCGGGTTCCCCAACCTGTGGGGAACCTGAGCATATGGATACATTTCGAATTTGAGGTCAGTTTCACATTTTGAGTTTTCATGTTTAATTGGCATATTTACCAACAATTGTGATATTGGCCCGGCCTACCTTTTGAAGGAAAGGTCAGATACGGAAAAGACATGTTTTTTCAGGTTCACCAAACTGTGGGAACCTGAGTTTATGCATACATTTCGAATTTGAGGTCAGTTTCACATTTTGAGTTTTGATCCTTATTTGGGTTATTTGCGAACAAATGTGATATTGGCACAGGCCTAACTTTTGAGCGAAATGTCCAATACGGAAAGCACATGTTTTTTCGGGTTGCCCAACCTGTGGGCAACCTGAGTATATCCATACATTGCGAATTTGAGGTCAGTTTCACATTTTTAGTTTTCATCCTAAATTGGCTTATTTGCCAACAATTGAGATATAGGCCCAGGCCTACCTTTTGAAGGAAAGGTCAGATACGGAAAACACATTTTTTTTCGGGTTCCCGAACCTGTGGGGACCCTGAGTATATGCATACATTTCGAATTTGAGGTCAGTTTCACATTTTGAGTTTTCATGCTTAATAGGCCATTTCCCAAAAAATGCGATATAGGCCCAGGCCTAGCTTTTGAAGGAAAGGTCGGATACTGAAAATACACGTTTTTTCGGGTTCCCCAGCCTGTGGGGAACCTGAGCTTATGCATACATTTCGAATTTGAGGTCAGTTTCACATTTTGAGTTTTCATCCTAAATTGGCTTATTTGCCAACAATTGAGATATTGGCCCAGGCCTAGCTTTTGAAGGAAAGGTCAGATACGGAAAACACATGTTTTTTCGGGTTCCCCAACCTGTGGGGAACCTGAGTATATGCATACATTTCGAATTTGAGGTCAGTTTCACATTTTGAGTTTTCATCCTCATTTGGGTTATTTGCCAAAAAATGCGATATAGGCCCAGGCCTAGCTTTTGAACGAAAGGTCGGATACTGAAAATACACGTTTTTTCGGGTTCCCCAACATGTGGGGAACCTGAGTTTATGCATACATTTCGAATTTGAGGTCAGTTTCACATTTTGAGTTTTCATCCTAAATTGGCTTATTTGCTAACGATTGAGATATTGGCCCAGGCCTAGCTTTTGAAGGAAAGGTCGGATACTGAAAATACACGTTTTTTCGGGTTCCCCAACCTGTGGGGAACCTGAGTTTATGCATACATTTCGAATTTGAGGTCAGTTTCACATTTTGATTTTTCATCCTTATTTGGGTTTATGCGAACAAATGTGATATTGGCCCAGGCCTACCTTTTGAAGGAAAGGTCAGATATGGAAAACACATGTTTGTTCGGGTTCCTCAACCTATGCGCACCCTGAGCATATGCATACATTTCGAATTTTAGGTCAGTTTCACATTTTGAGTTTTCAGGCTTAATTGGGTTATTTGCAAACAATTGTGATATTTGCCCAGGCCTACCTTTTGAACGAAAGGTCCGATACGGAAAACACATGTTTTTTCGGGTTGCCCAACCTGAGGGGAACCTGAACATATGTATGCATTTCGAATGTGAGGTCAGTTTCACATTTTGAGTTTTCATGCTAAATTGGCCATTTGCCAACAATTGTGATATTGGCCCAGGCCTACCTTTTGAAGGAAAGGTCAGATACGGAAAACACATGTTTTTTCGGGTTGCCCAACCTGTGGGGAACCTGAGGATATGCATACATTTCGAACTTGAGGTCAGTTTCACGTTTTGAGTTTTCGTCCTTATTTGGGTTATTTGCGAACAAATGTGATATTGGCCCAGGCCTACCTTTTAAAGGAAAGGTCCGATACGGAAAACACATGTTTTTTCAGGTTGCCCAACCTGTGGGGAACATGAGCATATGCATACATTTCGAATTTGAGGTCAGTTTCACATTTTGAGTTTTCATGCTTAATTGGCTTATTTGCTAACAATTGTGATATTATCCCAGGCCTAACTTTTGAGCGAAAGATCTAATACGGAAAGCACATGTTTTTTCGGGTTGCCAGACCTGTTGGGAACCTGAGCATATGCATACATTTCGAATTTGAGGTCAGTTTCACATTTTGAGTTTTCATCCTAAATTGGCTTATTTGCCAACAATTGAGATATTGGCCCAGTCGGCCTACCTTTTGAACGCAAGGTCCGATACGGAAAACATATGTTTTTTCGGGTTGCCCAATGTGTGGGGAACCTGAGCATATGGATACATTTCGAATTTGAGGTCAGTTTCACATTTTGAGTTTTCATGCTTAATTGGCCATTTGCCAACAATTGTGATATTGGCCCAGGCCTACCTTTTGAAGGAAAGGTCAGATACGGAAAACACATGTTTTTTCGGGTTCCTCAACCTGTGGGGAACTTGAGTATATGCATACATTTCGAATTTGAGCTCAGTTTCACATTTTGAGTTTTCATCCTAAATTGGCTTATTTGCCAACAATTGAGATATAGGCCCAGGCCTAGCTTTTGAAGGAAAGGTCAGATACTGAAAATACACGTTTTTTCGGGTTCCCCAAGCTGTGGGGTACCTGAGCTTATTCATACATTTCGAATTTGACGTCAGTTTCACATTTTGTGTTTTCATGCTTAATTGGCCATTTGCCAAAAAATGCGATATAAGCCCAGGCCTAGCTTTTGAAGGAAAGGTCGGATACCGAAAATACACATTTTTTCGGGTTCCCCAACCTGTGGGGAACCTGAGTTTATGCATACATTTCGAATTTGAGGTCAGTTTCACATTTTGAGTTTTTATCCTAAATTTGCTTATTTGCTAACGATTGAGATATTGGCCCAGGCCTACCTTTTGAACGAAAGGTCCGATACGGAAAACACATGTTTTTTCGGGTTGCCCAACCTGTGGGGAACCTGAGTTTATGCATAAATTTCGAATTTGAGGTCAGTTTCACATTTTGAGTTTTCATCCTTATTTGGGTTATTTGCGAACAAATGTGATATTGGCCCAGGCCTACCTTTTGAAGGAAAGGTCAGATACGGAAAACATATGTTTGTTCGGGTTCCTCAACCTGTGCCCAACCTGAGCATATGCATACATTTCGAATTTGAGGTCAGTTTCACATTTTGAGTTTTCATGCTTAATTGGATTATGTGCCAACAATTGTGATATTGGCCCAGGCCTACCTTTTGAACGAAAGGTCCGATACGGAAAACACATGTTTTTTCGGGTTGCCCAACCTGTGGGGAATCTGAGTATATGCATACATTTCGAATTTGAGGTCAGTTTCACATTTTGAGTTTTCATGCTTAATTGGCCATTTGCCAAAAAATGCGATATAGGCACAGGCCTAGCTTTTGAAGGAAAGGTCGGATACTGAAAATACATGTTTTTTCGGGTTCCCCCACCTGTGGGGTACCTGAGCTTATGCATACATTTCGAATTTGAGGTCAGTTTCACATTTTGAGTTTTCATGTTTAATTGGTGTCAGAATCCAATTATATTTCATCTTTAAATTATCAAATATAGAAACTCCCAATTCTGCCTTCTCTGGATTCTGCCATAAGAGGGAGAGAAGGGGGAGAACAAAGGGGCTTTATGGCCCTCACTTCCTTCTTTACACTTCCAAGAGCTAAATGCTGAATGTGTGTTTATTGTAACCTCGAAGTGTTAGCATACCA
>NW_024098939.1:0-9158 GCF_016545835.1 Crotalus tigris
AAATTTTTTTTGATCCAAATGTAAAAACGGACATCAGAATTGGACTCGGGGTTAAATTTCATGCTTAAAAATGATGCTTTATGTAGTTTTTAACAATTGAGCCGTTTTGGTGTCCGGGGAAGGAAATTGCTGTTGCCAAGGTCAGGGATTTTTGTGCTCTGGACGTGAAATTTTTTTTTGTTCCAAATGTAAAAACGGACATCAGAATTGGATTCGGGGTTAAATTTCATGCTTAATAACGGTGCTTTATGTAGTTTTTAAAAATTGAGCCATTTTAGTGTGCAGTGAAGGAAATTCTAGATGCCAGAGTAAGGGATTTTTGTGCTCCTGAGGTGAAAATTTTTTTGACCGAAATGTAAAAATGGACATCAGAATCGGATTCTGGGTTAAATTTCATGCTTAAAAATGGTGCTTTATGTTATTTTTAAAAATGGAGCCGTGTTGGTGTCTGGGGAAGGAAATTGCTGATGCCGGGGGTCAGGGATTTTTCTGCTATGGAGGTGAATTTTTTTTTGACACAAATATAAAAATGGACATCAGAATTGGATTCGGGTTTAAATTTCATGCTTAAAAATGATGCTTTATGTAGTTTTAAAAATTGAGCCATTTTGGTGTCCAGGGAAGGAAATTCCGGATACCGGGGACAGGGATTTTTGTGCTCCGGAGGTGACATTTTTTTTGATCCAAATGTAAAAACGGACATCAGAATTGGATTCGGGGTTAAATTTCATGTTTAAAAATGGTGCTTTATGTAGTTTTTAAAAATTGAGCCCTTTTAGTGTCCGGGGAACAAAATTCCTGATACCGGGGTCAGGGATTTTTTTGCGCCAGAGGTGAAAATTTTTTTTGATGCAAATGTAAAAACGGACATCAGAATTGGATTCGGGGTTAAATTTCATGCTTAAAAATTGTGCTCCATGTGGTTTTTAAAAATGGAGCCGTTTTGGTGTCCTGGGAAGGAAATTCTTGATGCCATGGTCAGGGATTTTTGTGCTCCGGAGGTGAAATTTTTTTTTTACCCAAATGTAAAAATGACACCAGAATTGGATTCGGGGTTAATTTTCATGTTTAAAAATGGTGCTTTATGTAGTTTTTAAAAATGGAGCCATTTTGGTGTCCGGGGAAAGAAATTGATGATGCCGGGGTCAGGGATTTTTGTGCTCCAAAGGTGAAAAATTTTTTTTGATGCAAATGTAAAAAAGGACATCAGAATTGGATTCGGGGTTAAGTTTCATGCTTAAAAATGGTGCTTTATGTAATTTTTAAAAATTGAGCCGTTTTAATGTCCGGGAAAGGAAATTCCTGATGCCGAGGTCAGGGATTTTTCTGCTCCGAAGGTGAAATTTTTTTTTTGACGCAAATGTAAAAACGGACATCAGAATTGGATTCGGGGTTAAATTTCATTTTTAAAAATGGTGCTTTATGTAGTTTTTAAAAATGGAGCCGTTTTGGTGTCCGGGGAAGGAAATTGCTGATGCCGAGGTCAGGGATTTTTGTGCTCCAAAGGTGAAAATTTCTTTTTTGATACAAATGTAAAAATGGACATCAGAATTTTATTCGGGGTTAAGTTTCATGCTTAAAAATGGTGTGTTATGTAATTTTTAAATATGGAGCCGTTTTTGATTTCTGGGAAAGAAATTCCTGATGCCGGGGTCAGGGATTTTTTTGCTCCCTTGGTCAAAATTTTTTTTGACCCAAATGTAAAAATGGACATCAGAATTGGATTCAGGGTTAAATTTCATGTTTAAAAATCGTGATTTATGTAGTTTTTAATAATTAAACCGTTTTAGTGTCCGGGGAAGGAAGTTCCTGATGCCAGGGTCAGGGATTTTTGTGCTCCAGAGGTGAAATTTTTTTTTTGATCCAAATGCAAAAACGGACATCAGAATTGGATTCGGGGTTAAATTTCATGCTTAATAACGGTGCTTTATGTAGTTTTTAAAAATTGAGCCATTTTGGTGTCCGGGGAAGGAAATTCCTGATGCCGGGGTCAGGGATTTTTGTGCCCTGGAGCTGAAAATTTTTTCTTGACTCAAATGTAAAAACGGAAATCAGAATTGGATTCGGGGTTAAATTTCATGCTTAAAAATGGTGCTTTATGTAGTTTTTAAATATGGAGTCGTTTTGGTTTTCTGGGAAAGAAATTCTTGATGCTGGGGTCAGGGATTTTTGAGCTCTGGAGGTGAAAATTTTTTTTGACCCAAATGTAAAAACGGACATCAGAATTGGATTCGGGGTTAAATTTCATGCTTAATAACGGTGCTTTATGTAGTTTTTAAAAATTGAGCCATTTTAGTGTGCAGTGAAGGAAATTCTAGATGCCAAAGTAAGGGATTTTTGTGCTCCTGAGGTGAAAATTTTTTTTGATCCAAATGTAAAAACGGACATCAGAATTGGACTCGGGGTTAAATTTCATGCTTAAAAATGATGCTTTATGTAGTTTTTAACAATTGAGCCGTTTTGGTGTCCGGGGAAGGAAATTGCTGTTGCCAAGGTCAGGGATTTTTGTGCTCTGGACGTGAAATTTTTTTTTGTTCCAAATGTAAAAACGGACATCAGAATTGGATTCGGGGTTAAATTTCATGCTTAATAACGGTGCTTTATGTAGTTTTTAAAAATTGAGCCATTTTAGTGTGCAGTGAAGGAAATTCTAAATGCCGGAGTAAGGGATTTTTGTGCTCCTGAGGTGAAAATTTTTTTGACCGAAATGTAAAAATGGACATCAGAATCGGATTCTGGGTTAAATTTCATGCTTAAAAATGGTGCTTTATGTTATTTTTAAAAATGGAGCCGTTTTGGTGTCTGGGGAAGGAAATTGCTGATGCCGGGGGTCAGGGATTTTTCTGCTATGGAGGTGAATTTTTTTTTTGACACAAATATAAAAATGGACATCAGAATTGGATTCGGGTTTAAATTTCATGCTTAAAAATGATGCTTTATGTAGTTTTTAAAAATTGAGCCATTTTGGTGTCCAGGGAAGGAAATTCCGGATACCGGGGACAGGGATTTTGGTGCTCCAGAGGTGAAAATTTTTTTTGATGCAAATGTAAAAATGGACATCAGAATTGGATTCGGGGTTAAATTTCATTTTTAAAAATGGTGCTTTATGTAGTTTTTAAAAATGGAGCCGTTTTGGTGTCCGGGGAAGGAAATTGCTGATGCCGAGGTCAGGGATTTTTGTGCTCCAAAGGTGAAAATTTCTTTTTTGATACAAATGTAAAAATGGACATCAGAATTGGATTCGGGGTTAAGTTTCATGCTTAAAAATGGTGTGTTATGTAATTTTTAAATATGGAGCCGTTTTGGATTTCTGGGAAAGAAATTCCTGATGCCGGGGTCAGGGATTTTTTTGCTCCCTTGGTCAAAATTTTTTTTGACCCAAATGTAAAAATGGACATCAGAATTGGATTCAGGGTTAAATTTCATGTTTAAAAATCGTGATTTATGTAGTTTTTAATAATTAAACCGTTTTAGTGTCCGGGGAAGGAGGTTCCTGATGCCAGGGTCAGGGATTTTTGTGCTCCAGAGGTGAATTTTTTTTTTTTGATCCAAATGCAAAAACGGACATCAGAATTGGATTCGGGGTTAAATTTCATGCTTAATAACGGTGCTTTATGTAGTTTTTAAAAATTGAGCCATTTTGGTGTCCGGGGAAGGAAATTCCTGATGCCGGGGTCAGGGATTTTTGTGCCCTGGAGCTGAAAATTTTTTCTTGACTCAAATGTAAAAACGGACATCAGAATTGGATTCGGGGTTAAATTTCATGCTTAAAAATGGTGCTTTATGTAGTTTTTAAATATGGAGCCGTTTTGGTTTTCTGGTAAAGAAATTCTTGATGCTAGGGTCAGGGATTTTTGAGCTCTGGAGGGGAAAATTTTTTTTTGATCCAAATGTAAAAACGGACATCAGAATTGGATTCGGGGTTAAGATTCATGCTTAAAAATGGTGCTTTATGTAGTTTTTAAATATGGAGTCGTTTTGGTTTTCTGGGAAAGAAATTCTTGATGCTGGGGTCAGGGATTTTTGAGCTCTGGAGGTGAAAATTTATTTTGACCCAAATGTAAAAACGGACATCAGAATTGGATTCGGGGTTAAATTTCATGCTTAATAATGGTGCTTTATGTAGTTTTTAAAAATTGAGCCATTTTAGTGTGCAGTGAATGAAATTCTAGATGCCAGAGTAAGGGATTTTTGTGCTCCTGAGGTGAAAATTTTTTTGACCGAAATGTAAAAATGGATATCAGAATCGGATTCTGGGTTAAATTTCATGCTTAAAAATTGTGCTTTATGTTTTTTTAAAAATGGAGCCGTTTTGGTGTCTGGGAAAGGAAATTGCTGATGCCGGGGGTCAGGGATTTTTCTGCTATGGAGGTGAATTTTTTTTTGACACAAATATAAAAATGGACATCAGAATTGGATTCGGGTTTAAATTTCATGCTTAAAAATGATGCTTTATGTAGTTTTTAAAAATTGAGCCATTTTGGTGTCCAGGGAAGGAAATTCCGGATACCGGGGACAGGGATTTTTGTGCTCCGGAGGTGACATTTTTTTTGATCCAAATGTAAAAACGGACATCAGAATTGGATTCGGGGTTAAATTTCATGTTTAAAAATGGTGCTTTATGTAGTTTTTAAAAATTGAGCCCTTTTAGTGTCCGGGGAACAAAATTCCTGATGCCGGGGTCAGGGATTTTTGTGCTCCAGAGGTGAAAATTTTTTATTGACTCAAATGTAAAAACGGACATCAGAATCGGATTCCGGGTTAAATTTCATGCTTAAAAATGGTGCTTTATGTAGTTTTTAAATATGGAGCCGTTTTGGTTTTCTGGTAGAGAAATTCTTGATGCTAGGGTCAGGGATTTTTGAGCTCTGGAGGTGAAAATTTTTTTTTGTTCCAAATATAAAAATGGACATCAGAATTGGATTCGGGTTTAAATTTCATGCTTAAAAATGATGCTTTATGTAGTTTTTAAAAATTGAGCCATTTTGGTGTCCAGGGAAGGAAATTCCGGATACCGGGGACAGGGATTTTTGTGCTCCAGAGGTGAAAATTTTTTTTGATGCAAATGTAAAAACGGACATCAGAATTGGATTCGGGGTTAAATTTCATGCTTAAAAATTGTGCTCCATGTGGTTTTTAAAAATGGAGCCGTGTTGGTGTCCTGGGAAGGAAATTCTTGATGCCATGGTCAGGGATTTTTGTGCTCCGGAGGTGAAATTTTTTTTTGACCCAAATGTAAAAATGACACCAGAATTGGATTCGGGTTAATTTTTCATGTTTTTAAAATGGTGCTTTATGTAGTTTTTAAAAATGGAGCATTTTGGTGTCCGTGGAAAAGATATTGATGTGCGGGGTCAGGGATTTTTGTGCTCCAAAGTTGAAAAATTTTTTTTGAATGCAATGTAAAAAGGACATCAGAATTGGATTCCGGGGTTAGTTTCTATGCTTAAAAATGGTGCTTTATGTAATTTTTAAAATTGATGAGAGCCTTTTAATGTCCGGAAAGGAAATTCCTGAATGCCGAGGTCATGATTTTTCTGCTCCGAGGTGAAAAATTTTTTTTGACCCAAAGTAAAAACGGACATCAGAATTGGATTTGGGGTTAAATTTCATGCTTAAAAATGGTGCTTTATGTAGTTTTTTAAAATGGAGCCGTTTTGGTTTCTGGGGAAGGAAATTCCTGATGCCGGGGTCAGGGATTTTTGTGCTCCAGAGGTGAAAATTTTTTCTTAAACCAAATGTAAAAACGGATATCAGAATTGGATTCTGGGTTAAATTTCATTTGTAAAAATGGTGCTTTATGTAGTTTTTAAAAATTTTGCTGTTTTGGTGTCCGGAGAAGGAAATTCCTGATGCCGGGGTCAGGGATTTTTGTGCTCCAGAGGTGAAAATTTTTTTTTGACCCAAATGTAAAAACGGACATCAGAATTGGATTCGAAGTTAAATTTCATGCTTAAAAATGGTGATTTATGTAGTTTTTAAAAAATTGAGCCGTTTTGGTTTCTGGGGAAGAAATTCCTGATGCCGGGGTCAGGGATTTTTTTGCTCCAGAGGTGAAAATTTTTTTTGGACCCAAAATGTTATAAAAACGGACATAAGAAGGTGATTCGGGGTTAAATTCATGCGTAAAATGGGTGCTTATGTAGTTTTAAAAATTGAGCTGTTTTGGTGGTCTGGGGAAAGGAAATTCTGATGCCGGGGCGTCAGGGAGTTTGTGCTCCGGAGGTGAAAATTTTTTTTTGACCCAAATGTAAAAATGAACATTAGAATTGGATTCAGAGTTAAATTTTGTGCTTAAAAGTGGTGCTTTATGTAGTTTTTAAAAATGGAGCCGTTTTGGTGTCCGGGGAAGGAAAGCCTGATGCCGGGATCAGAGATTTTGTGCTCCAGAGGTGAAAATTTTTTTTTGACGCAAATGTAAAAATGAACATTAGAATTGGATTCAGGGTTAAATTTCGTGCTTAAAAGTGGTGCTTTATGTAGTTTTTAAAAATGGAGCGTTTTGGTGTCCGGGGAAGGAAAGCCTGATGCCGGGATCAGAGATTATGTGCTCCGGAGGTGAAAATTTTTTTTGACCCAAATGTAAAAACGGACATCAAAATTGGATTCGGGGTTAAATTTCATGCTTAAAAATGGTGCTTTATGTAGTTTTTAAAAATGGAGCCGTTTTGGAGTCTGGGGAAGGAAATTCCTGATGACGGGGTCAGGGATTTTTGTGCTCCGGAGGTGAACATTTTTTTTTGACCCAAATGTAAAAACGGACATCAAAATTGGATTTGGGGTTAAATTTCATGCTTAAAAATGGTGCTTTATGTAGTATTTAAAAATTGAGCCGTTTTGGTTTCTGGGGAAGGAAATTCCTGATGCCAGGGTCAGGGATTTTTGTGCTCCTGAGGTGAACATTTTTTTTTGACCCAAATGTAAAAACGGACATCACAATTGGATTCGGGGTTAAATTTCATGCTTAAAAATGGTGCTTTATGTAGTTTTTAAAAATTGAGCCGTTTTGCTGTCTGGGGAAGGAAATTCCTGATGCCGGGGTCAGGGATTTTTGTGCTCCATAGGTGAAAATTTTTTTTTGACCCAAATGTAAAAATGGACATCAGAATTGGATTCGGGGTTAAATTTCATGCTTAAAAATGGTGCTTTATGTAGTTTTTAAAAATTAAGCCGTTTTGGTGTCCGGGGAATGAATTTCCTGATGCCGGGGTCAGGGATTTTTGTACTCTCGAGGTGAAAATTTTTTTTAACCCAAATTTAAAAACGGACATCAGAATTGGATTCAGGGTTAAATTTCATGCTAAAAATTGGTGCTTTATGTAGTTTTTAAAAATTGAGCCGTTTTGCGTGTTCTGGGGAAGGAAATTCCTGATGCCAGGGTCAGGGAGTTTGTTGCCTTCGGAGTGAAAAATTTTTTTGACCCAAATGTAAAAAGGGCCAGAATTGGATTCGGGTTAAATTGCAGGTTTAAAAATGATGCTTTATGTAGTTTTTAAAAATTGAGCCGTTTGGTGTCGCGGAAAGGAAATTTCTGGATGCCGGGGTCAGGAGTGTTTGCGCTTGGCAGGTGAATTTTTCTTTTTGACCCAAAATGTTAAAAATGGACATCAGAATGGTATTCGGGGTTAAAATTTCATGCTTAAAAATGGCTGCTTTATGCAGTTTTTAAAAATTGAGCCGTTTGGGTTGTTCTGGGGAAGGAAAATTCCTGATGCCGGTGTCAGTCAGGGATTTTTGTGCTCCGGATGTGAAATTTTTTTTTATCCAAATGTAAAAACGGACATCAGAATTGGATTCGGGGTTAAATTTCATGCTTAAAAATGGTGCTTTTTGTACTTTTTAAAAATTGAGCCATTTTGTTGTCTGGGAAGGAAATTCCTGTTGCCGGGATCAGGGATTTTTGTGCTCCGGATGTGAAATTTTTTTTTTATCCAAATGTAAAAACGGACATCAGAATTGGATTCGGGGTTAAATTTAATGCTTAAAAATGGTGCTTTTTGTACTTTTTAAAAATTGAGCCAATTTTTTGTCCGGGAAGGAAATTCCTGATGCCGGGCTCAGGGATTTTTGCGCTCCAGAGGTGAAAATTATTTTGACCCAAATGTAAAAACGGACATCAGAATTGGATTCGGGGTTAAATTTCAGGCTTAAAAATGGTGCTTTTTGTACTTTTTAAAAATTGAGCCATTTTGGTGTCCGGGAAAGGAAATTCGGGGGTCAGGGATTTTGGTGCCAGGAGGTGGAAAAATTTTTTTTGACCGAAATGTGAAAAAAACGGTACATCGAATTGGATTCGGGGTTAAATGTCATGCTAAAAAATGGGTGCTGTCTGTAGTTTTTAAAAATTGAGCCGTTTTGCTGTGGGGAAGGAAAATCTTGATGCCGGGGTCAGGGATTTTTGTGCTCCGGAGGTAAAAAATTTTTTTGACCCAAATGTAAAAACGGGACATCAGAATTGGATTCGGGGTTAAATTTCATTTTTAAAAATGGTGCTTTTTGTACTTCTTAAAAATTGAGCCATTTTGTTGTCCGGGAAAGGAAAATCCTGATGCCGGGTTCAGGGATTTTTGTGCTCCGGAGGTGAAATTTTTTTTTTGACCCAAAAGTAAAAACGGACATCAGAATTGGATTCGGGGTTAAATTTCATGCTTAAAAATGGTGCATTTTGTACTTCTTAAAAATTGAGCCATTTTGCTGTCCGGGGAAGGAAATTCCTGATGCCGGGGGCAGGGATTTTTGTGTCCAAGCGTTGAAAATTTTTTGACCCAAATTGTAAAAACGGACATCAAAATGGATTCAGAATTAAATTTCATGCTAAAAATGGTGCGTTATGTAGTTTTGAAAAATTGAGCCGTTTTGGTGTCCGGGGAAGGAAATTCCTGATGCCAGGGTCAGGTATTTTTGTGCTCCAGAGGAGAAAATTTTTTTTGGACACAAATGTATAAACGGATGTCAGAATGGGATTCAGGGATAAATTTCATGCTTAAAAATGGTGCTTTTTGTAGTTTTTAAAAATTGAGCCGTTTTGTTGTCCGGGGAAGGAAATTCCTGATGCCGGGGTCAGGGATTTTTGTGCTCCAGAGGTGAAAAATTTTTTTTGACCCAAATGTATAAACGGATGTCAGAATGGGATTCAGAGATAAATTTCATGCTTAAAA
>NW_024098940.1:0-24638 GCF_016545835.1 Crotalus tigris
AAAATGTGAAACTGAACTCAAATGTGAAAAGTATGCATATACTCAGGTTCCCGACAGTTTGACAAAACCGAAAAAACATGTGTTTTCCGTATCCTACCTTTCCTTCAAAAGTTAGGCCTGAGCCTATATCGCATTTGTTGGCAAATAAGCATGAATACTCAAAATGTGAAACTAACCTCAAATATGAAAGGTATGCATATACTCAGGGTCCCCACAAGCTGGGGAACCCGAAAAAACATGTGTTTTCCGTATCCGATCTTTCCTTCAAAGGGTAGGCCTGGGACTGTTAGGCCTCTGCCTGTATCACATGTGTTGGCAACGTGCCAAGTGAATATGAAAACTCAAAATGTGAAACAGACCTCAAATTTGAAAAGTATGCATATACTAAGTATGCATCCTTAATTGGTTGGGGAACCCGAAAAAATATGTGCTTTCCGTATCTGACCTTTCCTTACAAAGGTAGGTTTGGGCCAATATCACACTTGTTGGCAAATGGCCAATTAAGCATGAAAACTCAAAATGTGAAACTGACCTCAAATTCGAAATGTATGCATATACTCAGATTCCCCACAGGTTGGGGAACCCGAAAAAAACATCTGTTTTCCGTATGACCTTTCCTTCAAAAGGGAGGCCTGGGCCAATATCACAATTGTTGGCAAATGGCCAATTTAGGATGAAAACTCAAAATGTGAAACTGACCTCAAATTCAAATGTAGGCATATATTCAGGTTCCCCACAGGGTGGGGAACCCGAAAAAAAATTTGTTTTCCGTATCGGACCTTTCCTTCAAAAGGTAGGCCTGGGCCAATATCTCAATTGTTGGCAAATAAGCCAATTAAGGATGAAAACTCAAATTGTGAAACTGACCTCAAATTCGAAATGTATGCATATACTCAGATTCCCCACAGGTTAGGGAATCCGAAAAAACATGTGTTTTCCGTATCGAACCTTTCCTTCAAAAGGTAGGCTGGGCCAATATCACAATTGTTGGCAAATGACCAATTAAGCATGAAAACTCAAAATGTGAACTGACCTCAAATTCGAAATGTATGCATATACTCAGGTTCCCCACAGGTTGGGGAACCCGAAAAAACATGTGTTTTCCGTATCTGACCTTTCCTTCAAAAGGTAGGCCTGGGCCAATACCACAATTGTTGGGACATGGCCAATTTAGCATAAAAACTCAAAATGTGAAACTGACCTCAAATTCGAAATGTATGCATATACTAAGGTTCCCCACAGGTTGGGCAACCAAAAAAAACATGTGTTTTCCGTATCTGACCTTTCCTTCAAAAGGTAGACCTGGGCCAATATCTCAATTGTTGGCAAATAAGCCAATTAAGGTTGAAAACACAAACTGTGAAACTGACCTCAAATTTGAAAAGTGTTGGAATACTCAGGTTCTCCACAGGCTGGGGAACCCGAAAAAGCATCTTTTTTCCGTATCTGACATTTCCTTCAAAAGGTAGGCCTGGGCCTATATCACAATTATTGACAAATAGCCAATTAAGATTGAAAACTCAAAATGTGAAACTGAACTCAAATGTGAAAAGTATGCATATACTCCAGTTCCCGACAGTTTGACAAAACCGAAAAAACATGTGTTTTCCGTATCCTACCTTTCCTTCAAAAGTTAGGCCTGAGCCTATATCGCATTTGTTGGCAAATAAGCATGAATACTCAAAATGTGAAACTAACCTCAAATATGAAAGGTATGCATATACTCAGGGTCACCACAAGCTGGGGAACCCGAAAAAACATGTGTTTTCCGTGTCTGACCTTTCCATCAAAATGTAGGCCTGGGCCAATATCACAATTTTTGGCAAATAAGCAATTAAGCATGAAAACTCAAAATGTGAAACTGACTTCAAATTCGCAATGTATGCATATACTCAGGTTGCCCACAGATTGGGGAACCCGAAAAAACATGTGTTTTCCGTATATGACCTTTCCTTCAAAAGGTAGGCCTGCGCTAATATCACAATTGTTGGCAAATAAGCCAATTAAGCATGAAAACTCAATATGTGAAACTGACCTCAAATTCGAAATGTATGCATATACTCAACTTCCCCACAGGTTGGGGAACCCGAAAAAACATGTGTTTCCGTATCCAACCTTTCCTTCAAAAGGTAGGCCTGGGCCAATATCACAATTGTTGGCAAATGGCCAATTAAGCATGAAAACTCAAAATGTGAAACTGACCTCAAATTCGAAATGTATGCATATACTCAGGTTCCCCACAGGTTGGGGAACCCGAAAAAACATGTGTTTTCCGTATCGGACCTTTCCTTCAAAAGGTAGGCCTGTGCCTGTATCACATTTGTTGGCAACGTGCCAAGTGAGAATGAAAACTCAAAATGTGAAACTGATCTCAAATTTGAAAAGTATGCATATACTCAGGTTCCCCACAGGTTGGGGAAACCGAAAAAAGCTGTGTTTTCCGTATCCGATCTTTTCTTGAAAAGGTAGGCCTGGGCCTATATCACATTTGTTGGCAAATAAGCCAATTAAGGAGGAAAACTCCAAATGTGAAACTGACCTCAAATTTGAAATGTATACATATACTGAGGTTCCCCACAGGTTGGGGACCAAGAAAAAACATGTGTTTTCCGTATCGGACCTTTCCTTCAAAAGGTAGGCCTGGGCCAATATCTCAATTGTTGGCAAATAAGCCAATTAAGGATGAAAACTCAAAATGTGAAACTGACCTCAAATTCGAAATGTATGCATATACTCAGATTCCACACAGGTTGGGGAATCCGAAAAAACATGTGTTTTCCGTATCCGACCTTTCCTTCAAAGGGTAGGCCTGGGCCAATATCACAATTGTTGGCAAATGGCCAATTAAGCATGAAAACTCAAAATGTTAACTGACCTCAAATTCGAAATGTATGCATATACTCAGGTTCCCCACAGGTTGGGGAACCCGAAAAAACATGTGTTTTCCATATCCAACCTTTCCTTCAAAAGGTAGGCCTGGGCAAATATCACAATTGTTGGCAAATAAGCCAATTAAGGGTGAAAACTCAAAATGTGAAACTGACCTCAAATTCAAATGTATGCATATACTCAGGTTGCCCACAGGTTGGGGAACCCGAAAAAACATGTGTTTTCCGTACCTGACCTTTCCATCAAAAGGTAGGCCTGGGCCAGTATCACAATTGTTGGCAAATGGCCAATTAAGCATGAAAACTCAAAATGTGAAACTGACCTCAAATTCGCAATGTATGCATATACTCAGGTTGCCCACAGATTGGGGAACCCGAAAAAACATGTGTTGTCCGTATCTGACCTTTCCTTCAAAAGGTAGGCCTGCGCTAATATCACAATTGTTGGCAAATAAGCCAATTAAGCATGAAAACTCAAAATGTGAAACTGACCTCAAATTCGAAATGTATGCATATACTCAGGTTCCCCACAGGTTAGGGAACCCGAAAAAACGTGCTTTCCGTATCTGACCTTTCCTTCAAAAGGTAGGCCTGGGCCAATATCTCAATTGTTGGCAAATAAGCCAATTAAGGGTGAAAAGTCAAAATGTGAAACTGACCTCAAATTCGAAATGTATGTATATACTCAGGTTCCCCACAGGTTGGGGAACCCGAAAAAACATGTGTTTTCCGTATCGGACCTTTCCTTCAAAAGGTAGGCCTGTGCCTGTATCACATTTGTTGGCAACGTGCCAAGTGAGAATGAAAACTCAAAATGTGAAACTGATCTCAAATTTGAAAAGTATGCATATACTCAGGTTCCCCACAGGTTGGGGAAACCGAAAAAAGCTGTGTTTTCCGTATCCGATCTTTTCTTGAAAAGGTAGGCCTGGGCCTATATCACATTTGTTGGCAAATAAGCCAATTAAGGAGGAAAACTCCAAATGTGAAACTGACCTCAAATTTGAAATGTATACATATACTGAGGTTCCCCACAGGTTGGGGAACAAGAAAAAACATGTGTTTTCCGTATCGGACCTTTCCTTCAAAAGGTAGGCCTGGGCCAATATCTCAATTGTTGGCAAATAAGCCAATTAAGGATGAAAACTCAAAATGTGAAACTGACCTCAAATTCGAAATGTATGCACATACTCAGGTTCCCCACAGGTTGGGAATCCGAAAAAACATGTGTTTTTCGTATCCAAACTTTCCTTCAAATGGTAGGCCTGGGCCTGTTTCGCATTTGTTGGCCAAGAGCCAAGTAAGCATGAAAACTCAAAATGTGAAACTGACCTCAAATTTGAAAAGTATGCATATACTCAGGTTCCCCACCGGTTGGGGAAACTGAAAAAAGATGTGTTTTCCGTATCCGATTTTTTCTTCAAAAGGTAGGCCTGGGCCTATATCACATTTGTGATATAGGCCCAGTTAAGCATGAAAACTCAAAATGTGAAACTGACGTAAAATTCAAAAAGTTTTTACGTACTCAGGTTACCCACATGCTGGGGAACCTTAAAAAACATGTGTTTTCCGTATCCGACCTTCCCTTCAAAAGGTAGGCCTGGGCTTGTATCACATTTTTGGGCAACGAGCCAAGTAATCAAGAATACTCAAAATGTGAAACTGACCTCAAATTTGAAAAGTAGGCATATACTCAGGATCTCAACAGGTTGGGGAACCCGAAAAAACATGTGTTTTCCGTATCTGAACTTTCCTTCAAAAGGTCGGCGTGGGCCAATATCACAATTGTTGGCAAATAAGCCAATTAAGCATGAAAATTCAAAATGTGAAACTGACCTCAAATTCAAATGTAGGTATATACTCAGGTTCCCCACAGGTTGGGGAATCCGAAAAAACATGTGTTTTCCGTGTCGGACCTTTCCTTCGAAAGGTAGGCCTGGGCCAATATCTCAATTGTTGGCAAATAAGCTCATTAAGGGTGAAAACTCAAAATGTGAAACTGACCTCAAATTCGAAATGTATGCATATACTCAGGTTCCCCACAGGTTGGGGAACGCGAAAAAACATGTGTTTTCCGTATCTGAACTTTCCTTCAAAAGGTAGGCCTGGGCCTATATCGCATTTGTTGGCAAATAGCCAATTAAGCATGAAAACTCAAAATGTGAAACTGATCTCAAATTTCAAAAGTATGCATATACTCAGGTTCTCCACAGTCTGGGGAACCCGAAAAATCATGTGTTTTCCGTATCTGACATTT
This sequence comes from Crotalus tigris, assembly GCF_016545835.1. Lineage (NCBI taxonomy): Eukaryota > Metazoa > Chordata > Lepidosauria > Squamata > Viperidae > Crotalus > Crotalus tigris. Next base: position 5,146 of record NW_024098940.1, read on the forward strand.
CCTTCAAAAGGTAGGCCTGGGACTATATCGCAATTATTTGCAAATAGCCAATTAAGCATGAAAACTCAAAATGTGAAACTGACCTCAAATGTGAAAAGTATGCATGTATTCAAGTTCCCCACAGTTTGGGGAAACCGAAAAAGCATGTGTTTTCCGTATCTGACATTTCCTTCAAAAGGTAGGCCTGGGCCTATATCACAATTATTGCCAAAGAGCAATATGTGAAACTGACCTCAAATGTGTAAAATATGCATATATTGAAGTTCCCCACATCTTGGCAAATCCGGAAAAAAATGTGTTTTCTGTATCCTACCTTTCCTTCAAAAGTTTGGCCTGTGCCTGTATCACATTTGTTGGGAAAGAGCCACGTAAGCATGAAAACTCAAAATGTGAAACTGACCTCAAATTTGAAAAGTATGCATATACTCAGGTTCTCCAGAGGCTGGGGAACCCGAAAAAGCATGTGTTTTCCGTATCTGACATTTCCTTCAAAAGGTAGGCCTGGGCCTATATCACAATTATTGACAAATAGCCAATTAAGTATGAAAACTCAAAATGTAAAACTGACCTCAAATGTGAAAAGTATACATATACTCAAGTTCTCCACAGTTTGTTAAACCCGAAAAAACATGTGTTTTCCGTATCCGACCTTTCCTTCAAAAGTTAGGCCTGGGCATATATCACATTTGTTGGCAAAGAGCCAATTAAGCATGAAAAAATGTGAAACTGAACTCAAATGTGAAAAGTATGCATATACTCAGGTTCCCGACAGTTTGACAAAACCAAAAAAACATGTGTTTTCCGTATCCTACCTTTCCTTCAAAAGTTAGGCCTGAGCCTATATCGCATTTGTTGGCAAATAAGCATGAATACTCAAAATGTGAAACTAACCTCAAATATGAAAGGTATGCATATACTCAGGGTCCCCACAAGCTGGGGAACCCGAAAAAACATGTGTTTTCCGTATCCGATCTTTCCTTCAAAGGGTAGGCCTGGGACTGTTAGGCCTCTGCCTGTATCACATTTGTTGGCAACGTGCCAAGTGAATATGAAAACTCAAAATGTGAAACAGACCTCAAATTTGAAAAGTATGCATATACTAAGTATGCATCCTTAATTGGTTGGGGAACCCGAAAAAATATGTGCTTTCCGTATCTGACCTTTCCTTACAAAGGTAGGTTTGGGCCAATATCACAATTGTTGGCAAATGGCCAATTAAGCATGAAAACTCAAAATGTGAAACTGACCTCAAATTCGAAATGTATGCATATACTCAGAGTCCCCACAGGTTGGGGAACCCGAAAAAACATCTGTTTTCCGTATGACCTTTCCTTCAAAAGGGAGGCCTGGGCCAATATCACAATTGTTGGCAAATGACCAATTTAGGATGAAAAGTCAAAATGTGAAACTGACCTCAAATTCAAATGTAGGCATATATTCAGGTTCCCCACAGGTTGGGGAACCCGAAAAAAAATTTGTTTTCCGTATCGGACCTTTCCTTCAAAAGGTAGGCCTGGGCCAATATCACAATTGTTGGCAAATAGCCAATTAAGCATGAAAACTCAAAATGTGAAACTGACCTCAAATTCGAAATGTATGCATATACTCAGATTCCCCACAGGTTGGGGAATCCGAAAAAACATGTGTTTTCCGTATCCGACCTTTCCTTCAAAGGGTAGGCCTGGGCCAATATCACAATTGTTGGCAAATGGCCAATTAAGCATGAAAACTCAAAATGTGAACTGACCTCAAATTCGAAATGTATGCATATACTCAGGTTCCCCACAGGTTGGGGAACCCGAAAAAACATGTGTTTTCCGTATCTGACCTTTCCTTCAAAAGGTAGGCCTGGGCCAATACCACAATTGTTGGCAAATGGCCAATTTAGCATAAAAACTCAAAATGTGAAACTGACCTCAAATTCGAAATGTATGCATATACTAAGGTTCCCCACAGGTTGGGCAACCCGAAAAAACATGTGTTTTCCGTATCTGACCTTTCCTTCAAAAGGTAGGCGTGGGATAATATCACAATTATTGGCAAATAGCCAATTAGGGATGAAAACTCAAAATGTGAAACTGACCTCAAATTCGAAATGTATGCATATACTCAGGTTCCCCACAGGTTAGGGAACCCGAAAAAACGTGCTTTCCGTATCTGACCTTTCCTTCAAAAGGTAGGCCTGGGCCAATATCTCAATTGTTGGCAAATAAGCCAATTAAGCATGAAAACTCAAAATGTGAAACTGACCTCAAATTCGAAATGTATGCATATACTCAGGTTCCCCACAGGTTGGGGAACCCGAAAAAACATGTGTTTTCCGTATCGGACCTTTCCTTCAAAAGGTAGGCCTGTGCCTGTATCACATTTGTTGGCAACGTGCCAAGTGAGAATGAAAACTCAAAATGTGAAACTGATCTCAAATTTGAAAAGTATGCATATACTCAGGTTCCCCACAGGTTGGGGAAACCGAAAAAAGCTGTGTTTTCCGTATCCGATCTTTTCTTGAAAAGGTAGGCCTGGGCCTATATCACATTTGTTGGCAAATAAGCCAATTAAGGAGGAAAACTCCAAATGTGAAACTGACCTCAAATTTGAAATGTATACATATACTGAGGTTCCCCACAGGTTGGGGAACAAGAAAAAACATGTGTTTTCCGTATCGGACCTTTCCTTCAAAAGGTAGGCCTGGGCCAATATCTCAATTGTTGGCAAATAGGCCAATTAAGGATGAAAACTCAAAATGTGAAACTGACCTCAAATTCGAAATGTATGCACATACTCAGGTTCCCCACAGGTTGGGAATCCGAAAAAACATGTGTTTTTCGTATCCAACCTTTCCTTCAAATGGTAGGCCTGGGCCTGTTTCGCATTTGTTGGCCAAGAGCCAAGTAAGCATGAAAACTCAAAATGTGAAACTGACCTCAAATTTGAAAAGTATGCATATACTCAGGTTCCCCACAGGTTGGGGAAACTGAAAAAAGATGTGTTTTCCGTATCCGATCTTTTCTTCAAAAGGTAGGCCTGGGCCTATATCACATTTGTGATATAGGCCCAGTTAAGCATGAAAACTCAAAATGTGAAACTGACGTAAAATTCAAAAAGTTTTTACGTACTCAGGTTACCCACATGCTGGGGAACCTTAAAAAACATGTGTTTTCCGTATCCGACCTTTCCTTCAAAAGGTAGGCCTGGGCTTGTATCACATTTTTGGGCAACGAGCCAAGTAATCAAGAATACTCAAAATGTGAAACTGACCTCAAATTTGAAAAGTAGGCATATACTCAGGATCTCCACAGGTTGGGGAACCCGAAAAAACATGTGTTTTCCGTATCTGAACTTTCCTTCAAAAGGTAGGCGTGGGCCAATATCACAATTGTTGGCAAATAAGCCAATTAAGCATGAAAATTCAAAATGTGAAACTGACCTCAAATTCAAATGTAGGTATATACTCAGGTTCCCCACAGGTTGGGGAATCCGAAAAAACATGTGTTTTCCGTGTCGGACCTTTCCTTCGAAAGGTAGGCCTGGGCCAATATCTCAATTGTTGGCAAATAAGCTTATTAAGGGTGAAAACTCAAAATGTGAAACTGACCTCAAATTCGAAATGTATGCATATACTCAGGTTCCCCACAGGTTGGGGAACGCGAAAAAACATGTGTTTTCCGTATCTGAACTTTCCTTCAAAAGGTAGGCCTGGGCCTATATCGCATTTGTTGGCAAATAGCCAATTAAGCATGAAAACTCAAAATGTGAAACTGATCTCAAATTTCAAAAGTATGCATATACTCAGGTTCTCCACAGTCTGGGGAACCCGAAAAAGCATGTGTTTTCCGTATCTGACATTTCCTTCAAAAGGTAGGCCTGGGACTATATCGCAATTATTTGCAAATAGCCAATTAAGCATGAAAACTCAAAATGTGAAACTGACCTCAAATGTGAAAAGTATGCATGTATTCAAGTTCCCCACAGTTTGGGGAAACCGAAAAAGCATGTGTTTTCCGTATCTGACATTTCCTTCAAAAGGTAGGCCTGGGCCTATATCACAATTATTGCCAAAGAGCAATATGTGAAACTGACCTCAAATGTGTAAAATATGCATATATTGAAGTTCCCCACATCTTGGCAAATCCGGAAAAAAATGTGTTTTCTGTATCCTACCTTTCCTTCAAAAGTTTGGCCTGTGCCTGTATCACATTTGTTGGGAAAGAGCCACGTAAGCATGAAAACTCAAAATGTGAAACTGACCTCAAATTTGAAAAGTATGCATATACTCAGGTTCTCCAGAGGCTGGGGAACCCGAAAAAGCATGTGTTTTCCGTATCTGACATTTCCTTCAAAAGGTAGGCCTGGGCCTATATCACAATTATTGACAAATAGCCAATTAAGTATGAAAACTCAAAATGTAAAACTGACCTCAAATGTGAAAAGTATACATATACTCAAGTTCTCCACAGTTTGTTAAACCCGAAAAAACATGTGTTTTCCGTATCCGACCTTTCCTTCAAAAGTTAGGCCTGGGCATATATCACATTTGTTGGCAAAGAGCCAATTAAGCATGAAAAAATGTGAAACTGAACTCAAATGTGAAAAGTATGCATATACTCAGGTTCCCGACAGTTTGACAAAACCGAAAAAACATGTGTTTTCCGTATCCTACCTTTCCTTCAAAAGTTAGGCCTGAGCCTATATCGCATTTGTTGGCAAATAAGCATGAATACTCAAAATGTGAAACTAACCTCAAATATGAAAGGTATGCATATACTCAGGGTCCCCACAAGCTGGGGAACCCGAAAAAACATGTGTTTTCCGTATCCGATCTTTCCTTCAAAGGGTAGGCCTGGGACTGTTAGGCCTCTGCCTGTATCACATTTGTTGGCAACGTGCCAAGTGAATATGAAAACTCAAAATGTGAAACAGACCTCAAATTTGAAAAGTATGCATATACTAAGTATGCATCCTTAATTGGTTGGGGAACCCGAAAAAATATGTGCTTTCCGTATCTGACCTTTCCTTACAAAGGTAGGTTTGGGCCAATATCACAATTGTTGGCAAATGGCCAATTAAGCATGAAAACTCAAAATGTGAAACTGACCTCAAATTCGAAATGTATGCATATACTCAGATTCCCCACAGGTTGGGGAACCCGAAAAAACATCTGTTTTCCGTATGACCTTTCCTTCAAAAGGGAGGCCTGGGCCAATATCACAATTGTTGGCAAATGGCCAATTTAGGATGAAAACTCAAAATGTGAAACTGACCTCAAATTCAAATGTAGGCATATATTCAGGTTCCCCACAGGTTGGGGAACCCGAAAAAAAATTTGTTTTCCGTATCGGACCTTTCCTTCAAAAGGTAGGCCTGGGCCAATATCTCAATTGTTGGCAAATAAGCCAATTAAGGATGAAAACTCAAAATGTGAAACTGACCTCAAATTCGAAATGTATGCATATACTCAGATTCCCCACAGGTTAGGGAATCCGAAAAAACATGTGTTTTCCGTATCGAACCTTTCCTTCAAAAGGTAGGCTGGGCCAATATCACAATTGTTGGCAAATGACCAATTAAGCATGAAAACTCAAAATGTGAACTGACCTCAAATTCGAAATGTATGCATATACTCAGGTTCCCCACAGGTTGGGGAACCTGAAAAAACATGTGTTTTCCGTATCTGACCTTTCCTTCAAAAGGTAGGCCTGGGCCAATATCTCAATTGTTGGCAAATAAGCCAATTAAGGTTGAAAACACAAAATGTGAAACTGACCTCAAATTTGAAAAGTGTTGGAATACTCAGGTTCTCCACAGGCTGGGGAACCCGAAAAAGCATCTTTTTTCCGTATCTGACATTTCCTTCAAAAGGTAGGCCTGGGCCTATATCAAAATTATTGACAAATAGCCAATTAAGATTGAAAACTCAAAATGTGAAACTGAACTCAAATGTGAAAAGTATGCATATACTCCAGTTCCCGACAGTTTGACAAAACCGAAAAAACATGTGTTTTCCGTATCCTCCTTTCCTTCAAAAGTTAGGCTGAGCTATATCGCATTGTGGCACATAAGCATGAATACTCAAAATGTGAAACTAACCTCAAATATGAAATGTATGCATATACTCAGGGTCCCCACAAGCTGGGGAACCCGAAAAAACATGTGTTTTCCGTGTCTGACCTTTCCTTCAAAAGGTAGGCCTGGGCCAATACCACAATTGTTGGGAAATGGCCAATTTAGCATAAAAACTCAAAATGTGAAACTGACCTCAAATTCGAAATGTATGCATATACTCAGGTTCCCCACAGGTTGGGGAACCCGAAAAAATGTGCTTTCCGTATCTGGCCTTTCCTTCAAAAGGTAGGCCTGGGCCAATATCTCAATTGTTGGCAAATAAGCCAATTAAGGATGAAAACTCAAAATGTGAAACTGACCTCAAATTCGAAATGTATGCATATACTCAGATTCCCCACAGGTTGGGGAATCCAAAAAAACATGTGTTTTCCGTATCCGACCTTTCCTTCAAAGGGTAGGCCTGTGCCAATATCACAATTGTTGGCAAATGGCCAAATAAGCATGAAAACTCAAAATGTGAACTGACCTCAAATTCGAAATGTATGCATATACTCAGGTTCCCCACAGGTTGGGGAACCCGAAAAAACATGTGTTTTCCGTATCTGACCTTTCCTTCAAAAGGTAGGCCTGGGCCAATACCACAATTGTGGAAAATGGCCAATTTAGCATAAAAACTCAAAATGTGAAACTGACCTCAAATTCGAAATGTATGCATATACTAAGGTTCCCCACAGGTTGGGCAACCCGAAAAAACATGTGTTTTCCGTCTCTGACCTTTCCTTCAAAAGGTAGGCGTGGGATAATATCACAATTATTGGCAAATAATCGCCAATTAAGGGATGGGGATGAAAAATCAAAATGTGAAACTGGACCTCAAATTCGGAAAGTATCCGCATATACTATGTCCCACAGGTTAGGAACCCGAAAACTAAACGGCTCTTTCCGTATCTGACCTTTCCTTCAAAAGGTAGGGCCTGGGCCGTTTCGCATTTGTGGCCAAGAGCCAGTAAGCAGGAAAACTCAAAATGTGAAACTGACCTCAAATTTGAAAAGTATGCATATACTCAGGTTCCCCACAGGTTGGGGAACCCGAAAAAACATGTGTTTTCCGTATCTGACCTTTCCTTCAAAAGGTAGGCCTGGGCCAATACCACAAGTGTGGAAAATGGCCAATTTAGCATAAAAACTCAAAATGTGAAACTGACCTCAAATTCGAAATGTATGCATATACTAAGGTTCCCCACAGGTTGGGCAACCCGAAAAAACATGTGTTTTACGTATCTGACCTTTCCTTCAAAAGGTAGGCGTGGGATAATATCACAATTATTGGCAAATAAGCCAATTAGGGATGAAAACTCAAAATGTGAAACTGACCTCAAATTCGAAATGTATGCATATACTCAGGTTCCCCACAGGTTAGGGAACCCGAAAAAACGTGCTTTCCGTATCTGACCTTTCCTTCAAAAGGTAGGCCTGGGCCTGTTTCGCATTTGTTGGCCAAGAGCCAAGTAAGCATGAAAACTCAAAATGTGAAACTGACCTCAAATTTGAAAAGTATGCATATACTCAGGGTCCCCACAGGTTGGGGAAACTGAAAAAAGATGTGTTTTCCGTATCCGATCTTTTCTTCAAAAGGTAGGCCTGGGCCTATATCACATTTGTTGGCAAATAGCCAGTTCAGCATGAAAACTCAAAATGTGAAACTGACGTAAAATTCAAAAAGTTTTTACGTACTCAGGTTACCCACATGCTGGGGAACCTTAAAAAACATGTGTTTTTCCGTATCCGATCCTTCCCGCCTTCAAAGGTAGGGGGGCCCCTGGGCCTTTGTATCACATTGTTGGGCAACGGGCCCAAGTAATCAATAATACTCAAATTGTTGAACTGACCTTTCAAATTTTGGAAAAAGTAGCCATATACTTCAGGATCTCCACCAGGTTGGGGAACCCAAAAAAACATGTGTTTTTTCCGTAATCTGAACTTTCCGTCAAAGGTAGTCGGGGCCAATATCGACAATTGTTGGCAAAATAAGCCCAATTAAGCATGAAAACTCAAATGGGGGATGGGGTTGTAAACTGTCCTTCTAAATTCGAAATGTATTGCATAGACTCAGGTTCCCCCAACAGGTGGGGAACGCGGAAAAAACATGTGTTTTCCGTATCTGAACTTTCCTTCAAAAGGTAGGCGTGGGCCAATATCACAATTGTTGGCAAATAAGCCAATTAAGCATGAAAACTCAAAATGTGAAACTGACCTCAAATTCGAAATGTATGCATATACTCAGGTTCTCCACAGTCTGGGGAACCCGAAAAAGCATGTATTTTCCGTATCTGACATTTCCTTCAAAAGGTAGGCCTGGGACTATATCGCAATTATTTGCAAATAGCCAATTAAGCATGAAAACTCAAAATGTGAAACTGACCTCAAATGTGAAAAGTATGCATGTATTCAAGTTCCCCACAGTTTGGGGAAACCGAAAAAGCATGTGTTTTCCGTATCTGACATTTCCTTCAAAAGTTAGGCCTGAGCCTATATCGCATTTGTTGGCAAATAAGCATGAATACTCAAAATGTGAAACTAACCTCAAATATGAAAGGTATGCATTACTCAGGGTCCCGCACAAGCTGGGGAACCCGAAAAACATGTGTTTTCCGTATCCCGATCTTCCTTCAAAGGTAGGCCTGGGACTGTTAGCCTCTGCCTGTATTCACATTTGTTGGCAAACGGTGCCAAGTGAATATGAAACTCAAATGTGAAACAGACCGCAAATTTGAAAAGTATGCTATACTAAGTATGCATCCTTAATTGTTGGGGAACCCGAAAAAACTATGTGCTTTCCGTATCTGACCTTTTTCCTTACCAATGTAGGTTTGGGCAATATCACAATGGTTGGCCAAATGCCATTAGCATGAAAAACTCAAAATGTGAACTGACCTCAATTTCGAAATGTATGCATATACTCCAGATTCCCCACAGGTTGGGTGAACCCGAAAAAACATCTGTTTTCCGTATGACCTTTCTTCAAAGGGAGGCCTGGGCCAATATCACAATTGTTGGCAAATGGCCAATTTAGGATGAAAACTCAAAATGTGAAACTGACCTCAAATTCAAATGTAGGCATATATTCAGGTTCCCCACAGGTTGGGGAACCCGAAAAAACATTTGTTTTCCGTATCGGACCTTTCCTTCAAAAGGTAGGCCTGGGCCAATATCTCAATTGTTGGCAAATAAGCCAATTAAGGATGAAAACTCAAAATGTGAAACTGACCTCAAATTCGAAATGTATGCATATACTCAGATTCCCCACAGGTTAGGGAATCCGAAAAAACATGTGTTTTCCGTATCGAACCTTTCTTTCAAAAGGTAGGCTGGGCCAATATCACAATTGTTGGCAAATGACCAATTAAGCATGAAAACTCAAAATGTGAACTGACCTCAAATTCGAAATGTATGCATATACTAAGGTTCCCCACAGGTTGGGCAACCAAAAAAAACATGTGTTTTCCGTATCTGACCTTTCCTTCAAAAGGTAGACCTGGGCCAATATCTCAATTGTTGGCAAATAAGCCAATTAAGGTTGAAAACTCAAAATGTGAAACTGACCTCAAATTTGAAAAGTGTTGGAATACTCAGGTTCTCCACAGGCTGGGGAACCCGAAAAAGCATCTTTTTTCCGTATCTGACATTTCCTTCAAAAGGTAGGCCTGGGCCTATACCACAATTATTGACAAATAGCCAATTAAGATTGAAAACTCAAAATGTGAAACTGAACTCAAATGTGAAAAGTATGCATATACTCCAGTTCCCGACAGTTTGACAAAACCGAAAAAACATGTGTTTTCCGTATCCTACCTTTCCTTCAAAAGTTAGGCCTGAGCCTATATCGCATTTGTTGGCAAATAAGCCTGAATACTCAAAATGTGAAACTAACCTCAAATATGAAAGGTATGCATATACTCAGGGTCCCCACAAGCTGGGGAACCCGAAAAAACATGTGTTTTCCGTGTCTGACCTTTCCTTCAAAAGGTAGGCCTGGGCCAATACCACAATTGTTGGGAAATGGCCAATTTAGCATAAAAACTCAAAATGTGAAACTGACCTCAAATTCGAAATGTATGCATATACTCAGGTTCCCCACAGGTTGGGGACCCCGAAAAAATGTGCTTTCCGTATCTGACCTTTCCTTCAAAAGGTAGGCCTGGGCCAATATCTCAATTGTTGGCAAATAAGCCAATTAAGGATGAAAACTCAAAATGTGAAACTGACTTCAAATTCGAAATGTATGCATATACTCAGATTCCCCACAGGTTGGGGAATCCGAAAAAACATGTGTTTTCCGTATCCGACCTTTCCTTCAAAGGGTAGGCCTGGGCCAATATCACAATTGTTGGCAAATGGCCAATTAAGCATGAAAACTCAAAATGTGAACTGACCTCAAATTCGAAATGTATGCATATACTCAGGTTCCCCACAGGTTGGGGAACCCGAAAAAATGTGCTTTCCGTATCTGACCTTTCCTTCAAAAGGTAGGCCTGGGCCAATATCTCAATTGTTGGCAAATAAGCCAATTAAGGATGAAAACTCAAAATGTGAAACTGACCTCAAATTCGAAATGTATGCATATACTCAGGTTCCCCACAGGTTGGGGAATCCGAAAAAACATGTGTTTCCCATATCTGACCTTTCCTTCAAAAGGTAGGCCTGGGCCAATATCTCAAGTGTTGGCAAATAAGCAATTAAGGATGAAAAACTCAAAATGTGAAACTGGACCTCAAATTCGAAACTGTATTGATAGACTCAGATTACCCACAGGTTGGGAATCCGAAAAAACATGTGTTTTCCGTATATCGACTTCCGCAAAGGGTAGGCTGGGCCAATATCACAATTGTTGGCAAATGGCAATTAAGCATGAAAAATTCAAATGTGAACTGACCTCAAATTCGAAATGTATTGCATATACTCAGGTTCCCCACAGGTTGGAACCCGAAAAAATGTGCTTTCCGTATCCGACCTTTCCTTCAAAGGGTAGGCCTGGGCCAATATCTCAATTGTTGGCAAATAAGCCAATTAAGGATGAAAACTCAAAATGTGAAACTGACCTCAAATTCGAAATGTATGCATATACTCAGATTCCCCACAGGTTGGGGAATCCGAAAAAACATGTCTTTTCCGTATCCGACCTTTCCTTCAAAGGGTAGGCCTGGGCCAATATCACAATTGTTGGCAAATGGCCAATTAAGCATGAAAACTCAAAATGTGAACTGACCTCAAATTCGAAATGTATGCATATACTCAGGTTCCCGATAGGTTGGGGAACCCGAAAAAACATGTGTTTTCCGTATCTGACCTTTCCTTCAAAAGGTAGGCCTGGGCCAATACCACAATTGTGGAAAATGGCCAATTTAGCATAAAAACTCAAAATGTGAAACTGACCTCAAATTCGAACTGTATGCATATACTAAGGTTCCCCACAGGTTGGGCAACCCGAAAAAACATGTGTTTTCCGTATCTGACCTTTCCTTCAAAAGGTAGGCGTGGGATAATATCACAATTATTGGCAAATAAGCCAATTAGGGATGAAAACTCAAAATGTGAAACTGACCTCAAATTCGAAATGTATGCATATACTCAGGTTCCCCACAGGTTAGGGAACCCGAAAAAACGTGCTTTCCATATCTGACCTTTCCTTCAAAAGGTAGGCCTGGGCCAATATCTCAATTGTTGGCAAATAAGCCAATTAAGGGTGAAAACTCAAAATGTGAAACTGACCTCAAATTCGAAATGTATGTATATACTCAGGTTCCCCACAGGTTGGGGAACCCGAAAAAACATGTGTTTTCCGTATCGGACCTTTCCTTCAAAAGGTAGGCCTGTGCCTGTATCACATTTGTTGGCAACGTGCCAAGTGAGAATGAAAACTCAAAATGTGAAACTGATCTCAAATTTGAAAAGTATGCATATACTCAGGTTCCCCACAGGTTGGGGAAACCGAAAAAAGCTGTGTTTTCCGTATCCGATCTTTTCTTGAAAAGGTAGGCCTGGGCCTATATCACATTTGTTGGCAAATAAGCCAATTAAGGAGGAAAACTCCAAATGTGAAACTGACCTCAAATTTGAAATGTATACATATACTGAGGTTCCCCACAGGTTGGGGAACAAGAAAAAACATGTGTTTTCCGTATCGGACCTTTCCTTCAAAAGGTAGGCCTGGGCCAATATCTCAATTGTTGGCAAATAAGCCAATTAAGGATGAAAACTCAAAATGTGAAACTGACCTCAAATTCGAAATGTATGCACATACTCAGGTTGGGAATCCGAAAAAACATGTGTTTTTCGTATCCAACCTTTCCTTCAAATGGTAGGCCTGGGCCTGTTTCGCATTTGTTGGCCAAGAGCCAAGTAAGCATGAAAACTCAAAATGTGAAACTGACCTCAAATTTGAAAAGTATGCATATACTCAGGTTCCCCACAGGTTGGGGAAACTGAAAAAAGATGTGTTTTCTGTATCCGATCTTTTCTTCAAAAGGTAGGCCTGGGCCTATATCACATTTGTTGGCAAATAGCCAGTTAAGCATGAAAACTCAAAATGTGAAACTGACGTAAAATTCAAAAAGTTTTTACGTACTCAGGTTACCCACATGCTGGGGAACCTTAAAAAACATGTGTTTTCCGTATCCGACCTTTCCTTCAAAAGGTAGGCCTGGGCTTGTATCACATTTTTGGGCAACGAGCCAAATAATCAAGAATACTCAAAATGTGAAACTGACCTCAAATTTGAAAAGTAGGCATATACTCAGGATCTCCACAGGTTGGGGAACCCGAAAAAACATGTGTTTTCCGTATCTGAACTTTCCTTCAAAAGGTAGGCGTGGGCCAATATCACAATTGTGGGCAAATAAGCCAATTAAGCATGAAAATTCAAAATGTGAAACTGACCTCAAATTCAAATGTAGGTATATACTCAGGTTCCCCACAGGTTGGGGAATCCGAAAAAACATGTGTTTTCCGTGTCGGACCTTTCCTTCGAAAGGTAGGCCTGGGCCAATATCTCAATTGTTGGCAAATAAGCTTATTAAGGGTGAAAACTCAAAATGTGAAACTGACCTCAAATTCGAAATGTATGCATATACTCAGGTTCCCCACAGGTTGGGGAACGCGAAAAAACATGTGTTTTCCGTATCTGAACTTTCCTTCAAAAGGTAGGCCTGGGCCTATATCGCATTTGTTGGCAAATAGCCAATTAAGCATGAAAACTCAAAATGTGAAACTGATCTCAAATTTCAAAAGTATGCATATACTCAGGTTCTCCACAGTCTGGGGAACCCGAAAAAGCATGTGTTTTCCGTATCTGACATTTCCTTCAAAAGGTAGGCCTGGGACTATATCGCAATTATTTGCAAATAGCCAATTAAGCATGAAAACTCAAAATGTGAAACTGACCTCAAATGTGAAAAGTATGCATGTATTCAAGTTCCCCACAGTTTGGGGAAACCGAAAAAGCATGTGTTTTCCGTATCTGACATTTCCTTCAAAAGGTAGGCCTGGGCCTATATCACAATTATTGCCAAAGAGCAATATGTGAAACTGACCTCAAATGTGTAAAATATGCATATATTGAAGTTCCCCACATCTTGGCAAATCCGGAAAAAAATGTGTTTTCTGTATCCTACCTTTCCTTCAAAAGTTTGGCCTGTGCCTGTATCACATTTGTTGGGAAAGAGCCACGTAAGCATGAAAACTCAAAATGTGAAACTGACCTCAAATTTGAAAAGTATGCATATACTCAGGTTCTCCAGAGGCTGGGGAACCCGAAAAAGCATGTGTTTTCCGTATCTGACATTTCCTTCAAAAGGTAGGCCTGGGCCTATATCACAATTATTGACAAATAGCCAATTAAGTATGAAAACTCAAAATGTAAAACTGACCTCAAATGTGAAAAGTATACATATACTCAAGTTCTCCACAGTTTGTTAAACCCGAAAAAACATGTGTTTTCCGTATCCGACCTTTCCTTCAAAAGTTAGGCCTGGGCATATATCACATTTGTTGGCAAAGAGCCAATTAAGCATGAAAAAATGTGAAACTGAACTCAAATGTGAAAAGTATGCATATACTCAGGTTCCCGACAGTTTGACAAAACCAAAAAAACATGTGTTTTCCGTATCCTACCTTTCCTTCAAAAGTTAGGCCTGAGCCTATATCGCATTTGTTGGCAAATAAGCATGAATACTCAAAATGTGAAACTAACATCAAATATGAAAGGTATGCATATACTCAGGGTCCCCACAAGCTGGGGAACCCGAAAAAACATGTGTTTTCCGTATCCGATCTTTCCTTCAAAGGGTAGGCCTGGGACTGTTAGGCCTCTGCCTGTATCACATTTGTTGGCAACGTGCCAAGTGAATATGAAAACTCAAAATGTGAAACTGACCTCAAATTTGAAAAGTATGCATAAACTAAGTATGCATCCTTAATTGGTTGGGGAACCCGAAAAAATATGTGCTTTCCGTATCTGACCTTTCCTTACAAAGGTAGGTTTGGGCCAATATCACAATTGTTGGCAAATGGCCAATTAAGCATGAAAACTCAAAATTTGAAACTGACCTCAAATTCGAAATGTATGCATATACTCAGATTCCCCACAGGTTGGGGAACCCGAAAAAACATCTGTTTTCCGTATGACCTTTCCTTCAAAAGGGAGGCCTGGGCCAATATCACAATTGTTGGCAAATGGCCAATTTAGGATGAAAAGTCAAAATGTGAAACTGACCTCAAATTCAAATGTAGGCATATATTCAGGTTCCCCACAGGTTGGGGAACCCGAAAAAAAATTTGTTTTCCGTATCGGACCTTTCCTTCAAAAGGTAGGCCTGGGCCAATATCTCAATTGTTGGCAAATAAGCCAATTAAGGATGAAAACTCAAATTGTGAAACTGACCTCAAATTCGAAATGTATGCATATACTCAGATTCCCCACAGGTTAGGGAATCCGAAAAAACATGTGTTTTCCGTATCGAACCTTTCCTTCAAAAGGTAGGCTGGGCCAATATCACAAGTGTTGGCAAATGACCAATTAAGCATGAAAACTCAAAATGTGAACTGACCTCAAATTCGAAATGTATGCATATACTCAGGTTCCCCACAGTTTGGGGAACCCGAAAAAACATGTGTTTTCCGTATCTGACCTTTCCTTCAAAAGGTAGGCCTGGGCCAATACCACAATTGTGGAAAATGGCCAATTTAGCAGAAAAACTCAAAATGTGAAACTGACCTCAAATTCGAAATGTATGCATATACTAAGGTTCCCCACAGGTTGGGCAACCCGAAAAAACATGTGTTTTCCGTATCTGACCTTTCCTTCAAAAGGTAGGCGTGGGAGAATATCACAATTATTGGCAAATAAGCCAATTAGGGATGAAAACTCAAAATGTGAAACTGACCTCAAATTCGAAATGTATGCATATACTCAGGTTCCCCACAGGTTAGGGAACCCGAAAAAACGTGCTTTCCGTATCTGACCTTTCCTTCAAAAGGTAGGCCTGGGCCAATATCTCAATTGTTGGCAAATAAGCCAATTAAGGGTGAAAACTCAAAATGTGAAACTGACCTCAAATTCGAAATGTATGTATATACTCAGGTTCCCCACAGGTTGGGGAACCCGAAAAAACATGTGTTTTCCGTATCGGACCTTTCCTTCAAAAGGTAGGCCTGGGCCTGTATCACATTTGTTGGCAACGTGCCAAGTGAGAATGAAAACTCAAAATGTGAAACTGATCTCAAATTTGAAAAGTATGCATATACTCAGGTTCCCCACAGGTTGGGGAAACCGAAAAAAGCTGTGTTTTCCGTATCCGATCTTTTCTTGAAAAGGTAGGCCTGGGCCTATATCACATTTGTTGGCAAATAAGCCAATTAAGGAGGAAAACTCCAAATGTGAAACTGACCTCAAATTTGAAATGTATACATATACTGAGGTTCCCCACAGGTTGGGGAACAAGAAAAAACATGTGTTTTCCGTATCGGACCTTTCCTTCAAAAGGTAGGCCTGGGCCAATATCTCAATTGTTGGCAAATAAGCCAATTAAGGATGAAAACTCAAAATGTGAAACTGACCTCAAATTCGAAATGTATGCACATACTCAGGTTCCCCACAGGTTGGGAATCCGAAAAAACATGTGTTTTTCGTATCCAACCTTTCCTTCAAATGGTAGGCCTGGGCCTGTTTCGCATTTGTTGGCCAAGAGCCAAGTAAGCATGAAAACTCAAAATGTGAAACTGACCTCAAATTTGAAAAGTATGCATATACTCAGGTTCCCCACAGGTGGGGGAAACTGAAAAAAGATGTGTTTTCCGTATCCGATCTTTTCTTCAAAAGGTAGGCCTGGGCCTATATCACATTTGTGATATAGGCCCAGTTAAGCATGAAAACTCAAAATGTGAAACTGACGTAAAATTCAAAAAGTTTTTACGTACTCAGGTTACCCACATGCTGGGGAACCTTAAAAAACATGTGTTTTCCGTATCCGACCTTTCCTTCAAAAGGTAGGCCTGGGCTTGTATCACATTTTTGGGCAACGAGCCAAGTAATCAAGAATACTCAAAATGTGAAACTGACCTCAAATTTGAAAAGTAGGCATATACTCAGGATCTCCACAGGTTGGGGAACCCGAAAAAACATGTGTTTTCCGTATCTGAACTTTCCTTCAAAAGGTAGGCGTGGGCCAATATCACAATTGTTGGCAAATAAGCCAATTAAGCATGAAAATTCAAAATGTGAAACTGACCTCAAATTCAAATGTAGGTATATACTCAGGTTCCCCACAGGTTGGGGAACGCGAAAAAACATGTGTTTTCCGTATCTGAACTTTCCTTCAAAAGGTAGGCCTGGGCCTATATCGCATTTGTTGGCAAATAGCCAATTAAGCATGAAAACTCAAAATGTGAAACTGAACTCAAATTTCAAAAGTATGCATATACTCAGGTTCTCCACAGTCTGGGGAACCCGAAAAAGCATGTGTTTTCCGTATCTGACATTTCCTTCAAAAGGTAGGCCTGGGACTATATCGCAATTATTTGCAAATAGCCAATTAAGCATGAAAACTCAAAATGTGAAACTGACCTCAAATGTGAAAAGTATGCATGTATTCAAGTTCCCCACAGTTTGGGGAAACCGAAAAAGCATGTGTTTTCCGTATCTGACATTTCCTTCAAAAGGTAGGCCTGGGCCTATATCACAATTATTGCCAAAGAGCAATATGTGAAACTGACCTCAAATGTGTAAAATATGCATATATTGAAGTTCCCCACATCTTGGCAAATCCGAAAAAAAATGTGTTTTCTGTATCCTACCTGTCCTTCAAAAGTTAGGCCTGTGCCTGTATCACATTTGTTGGCAAAGAGCCACGTAAGCATGAAAACTCAAAATGTGAAACTGACCTCAAATTTGAAAAGTATGCATATACTCAGGTTCTCCACAGGCTGGGGAATCCGAAAAAGCATGTGTTTTCCGTATCTGACATTTCCTTCAAAAGGTAGGCCTGGGCCTATATCACAATTATTGGCAAATAGCCAATTAAGTATGAAAACTCAAAATGTAAAACTGACCTCAAATGTGAAAAGTATACATATACTCAAGTTCTCCACAGTTTGTTAAACCCGAAAAAACATGTGTTTTCTGTATCCGACCTTTCCTTCAAAAGTTAGGCCTGGGCATATATCACATTTGTTGGCAAAGAGCCAATTAAGCATGAAAAAATGTGAAACTGAACTCAAATGTGAAAAGTATGCATATACTCAGGTTCCCGACAGTTTGACAAAACCGAAAAACATGTGTTTTCCGTATCCACCTTTCCTTCAAAAATTTCAGCGGCCTGAGCCTGTGTAATCGCATTTTGCTTTGCAATTAACGCATGATACTCAAAATGGGAACTAACTCAATATGAAAGGTATGCGCTGATATGCGCGCAGGGTCCCCACATAAGTAGCTGGGGAAGCCACTTAGAAAAACCTGTTTCTTTTCCGTTCCGATCTTCCCTATCAAAAGGGTTAGTGCCTTGGACTAGTTACGCAGCCTCTGCTCTGTAGTAGCTTTTTGGCAACCGTGTGCCAAGTGATATGAAAACGACGACAATGTGAAACTGACCTTCAAATTTGTAAAAGTAATAGACATATAATCTAAGGTATGCATCCGTAATTGGGTGTGTGTCGTTCAACCCGAAACATAGTACTGTTCTTTCCAGTACTCGTAAATTATCCTTACAAGGTAGTTTGGGAGCAATATCACAATTGTTGGCAAATTGCCAATTAAGCATGAAAACTCAAAATGTGAAACTGACCTCAAATTCGAAATGTATGCATATACTCAGATTCCCCACAGGTTGGGGAACCCGAAAAAACATCTGTTTTCCGTATGACCTTTCCTTCAAAAGGGAGGCCTGGGCCAATATCACAATTGTTGGCAAATGGCCAATTTAGGATGAAAAGTCAAAATGTGAAACTGACCTCAAATTCAAATGTAGGCATATATTCAGGTTCCCCACAGGTTGGGGAACCCGAAAAAAAATTTGTTTTCCGTATCGGACCTTTCCTTCAAAAGGTAGGCCTGGGCCAATATCTCAATTGTTGGCAAATAAGCCAATTAAGGATGAAAACTCAAAATGTGAAACTGACCTCAAATTCGAAATGTATGCATATACTCAGATTCCCCACAGGTTAGGGAATCCGAAAAAACATGTGTTTTCCGTATCGAACCTTTCTTTCAAAAGGTAGGCTGGGCCAATATCACAATTGTTGGCAAATGACCAATTAAGCATGAAAACTCAAAATGTGAACTGACCTCAAATTCGAAATGTATGCATATACTCAGGTTCCCCACAGCTTGGGGAACCCGAAAAAACATGTGTTTTCCGTATCTGACCTTTCCTTCAAAAGGTAGGCCTGGGCCAATACCACAATTGTTGGGAAATGGCCAATTTAGCATAAAAACTCAAAATGTGAAACTGACCTCAAATTCGAAATGTATGCATATACTAAGGTTCCCCACAGGTTGGGCAACCAAAAAAAACATGTGTTTTCCGTATCTGACCTTTCCTTCAAAAGGTAGACCTGGGCCAATATCTCAATTGTTGGCAAATAAGCCAATTAACGTTGAAAACACAAAATGTGAAACTGACCTCAAATTTGAAAAGTGTTGGAATACTCAGGTTCTCCACAGGCTGGGGAACCCGAAAAAGCATCTTTTTTCCGTATCTGACATTTCCTTCAAAAGGTAGGCCTGGGCCTATATCACAATTATTGACAAATAGCCAATTAAGATTGAAAACTCAAAATGTGAAACTGAACTCAAATGTGAAAAGTATGCATATACTCCAGTTCCCGACATTTTGACAAATCCGAAAAAACATGTGTTTTCCGTATCCTACCTTTCCTTC
>NW_024098941.1:0-8819 GCF_016545835.1 Crotalus tigris
CTCATAGAGCAAAATGGACACCGCCAACAAACTCGGATTGCTTGGGTATGGTTAGGAGGGCGCTTACTTTTCTAGGCAGCCCTATCTATGTTTCCTTGTAAAATACATGGGAAAATCCCATTGGAGGAATATTCTACTTAGGGTTAAGGTTAGGTCACCATGAACTCATAGAGCAAAATGGACACCGCCCAAAAACTCGGAGTGCTTTGGTATGGTTAGGAGGGCACTTACTTTTCTAGGCAGCCCCAACTATGTTTCCTGGTAAAATACATGGGAAAATCCCATAGGAGGAAAATTCCACTTAGGCTTAGGTTTAGGTGACCATGATCTCATAGAGCAAAATGGACACCGTCAAAAAATTCGGAGTTCATGGGTATGGGTAGGAGGGCACTTACTTTTCTAGGCTGCCCTATCTATGTTTCCTGGTAAAATACATGGGAAAATCCCATAGGAGGAAAATTCCACTTAGGGTTAGGGGTAGGTCACGATGAACTCATAGAGAAAAATGGACAGTGCCAATAAACTCGGAGTGCTTGCGTATGGTTTGGATGGCACTTACTGTTCTGTGCTGCCCTATCTATGTTTTCTGTTAAAATACATGGGAAAATCCCACAGGAGGAAAATTTCACTTAGGCTTAGGGTAAGGTCCCCATTAACTCATAGAGCAAAATGGACACCGCCAAAAAACTCGGAGTGCTTGGGTATGGTTAGGACGGCACTTACTTTTCTAGCTTAACTATCGCTATGTCTCCTGTAAATACTGGGAAAATCCCTTAGGAAGAAATTCCACTTAGCTTAGGGTTATGTGACATATTCTCAATAGAGCAAAATGACACTGCCAGAAACTCGTATTGCTTGGGTATGGTTAGGATCGGCGTTTACTTTTCTAGCTGCCCTAGTCCTATGTTTTCCTGGTAAAATACAATGGGAAATCCCACATGAGGAAATTCCACTTAGGGTTAGGTTAGGTCACGATGACTCATAATAAAAATGGACAGTGCAATAAACTCGGAGTGCTTGGGTATGGTTTGGAGGGCACTTACTGTTCTGTGCTGCCCTATCTATGTTTTCTGGTAAAATACATGGGAAAATCCCACAGGAGGAAAATTTCACTTAGGCTTAGGGTAAGGTCACCATGAACTCATAGAGCAAAATGGACACCGCCAAAAAACTCGGAGTGCTCGGGTATGGTTAGGAGGGCACTTACTTTTCTAGGCTACCCTATCTATGTTTCCTGGTTAAATACATGGGAAAATTCCATAGGAGGAAAATTCCACTTAGGACTAGGGGTAGGTCTAGATGAACTCATAGAGAAAAATGGACACTGCCAACAAACTCGGAGTGCTTGTGTATGGGTTGGAGGGCACTTTACTGTTCTGTGCTGCCCTATCTATGTTTCCTTGTAAAATCATGGGAATATCCCATGGAGGAAAATTCCACTTAGCTTAGGGTTAGGTCACCATGAATTCATAGACAAAATGGCACTGCTCCAACAAACTCGGAGTGCTTGGGTCGGGTTTTTGGAGGGCACTTACTTTTCTGTGCTAACCTATTTATGTTTCCTGGTAAAATACATGGGAAAATCCCATAGGAGGAAAATTCCACTTAGGCTTAGGGTTAGGTCACAATGAACTCATAGAGCAAAATGGAAACCGCCAAAAAACTCGGAGTGCTTGGGTATGGTTAGGACGGCACTTACTTTTCTAGGCTTAACTATCTATGTCTCCTGGTAAAATACATGGGAAAATCCCATAGGAGGAAAATTCCACGAAGGCTTAGGGTTAGGTGACATGACCTCATAGAGCAAAATGGACACTGCCAACAAACTCGGAGTGCTTGGGTATGGTTTGGAGGGCACTTACTGTTCTGTGCTGCCCTATCTATGTTTCCTGGTAAAATACATGGGAATATCCCATAGGAGGAAAATTCCACTTAGGCTTAGGGTTAGGTCACCATGAACTCATAGGACAAAATGGACACTGCCAACAAACTCGGAGTGCTTGGGTATGGTTTGGAGGGCACTTAATTTTCTGTGCTGCCCTATCTATGTTTCCTGGTAAAATACATGGGAATATCCCATAGGAGCAAAATTCCACTTAGGGTTAGGGTTAGGTCACCATGAACTCATAGAGAAAAATGGACAGTGCCAATAAACTCGGAGTGCTTGGGTATGGTTTGGATGGCACTTACTGTTCTGTGCTGCCCTATCTATGTTTTCTGGTAAAATACATGGGAAAATCCCACAGGAGGAAAATTTCACTTAGGCTTAGGGTAAGGTCACCATTAACTCATAGAGCAAAATGGACACCGTCAAAAAACTCGGAGCGCTCGGGTATGTTTAGGAGGGCACTTACTTTTCTAGGCTGCCCTATCTATGTTTCCTGGTAAAATATATGGGAAAATCCCACAGGAGGAAATTTTCACTTAGGCTTAGGGTAAGGTCACCATTAACTCATAAAGCAAAATGGACACTGCCAACAAACTCGGAGTGCTTGGGTATGGTTAGGAGGGCACTTAATTTTCTTGGCTGCCCTAACTATTTTTCCTGGTAAAATACATGGGAAAATCCCATAGGAGGAAAATTCCACTTAGGCTTAGGGTTAGGTCACCATGAACTCATAGAGCAAAATGGACACCGCCAAAAAACTTGGAGTGCTTGGGTATTGTTAGGACGGCACTTACTTTTCTAGGCTTAACTATCTATGTCTCCTGGTAAAATACATGGGAAAATCCCATAGGAGGAAAATTCCACTTAGGCTTAGGGTTAGGTGACATGACCTCATAGAGCAAAATGGACACTGCCAACAAACTCGGAGTGCTTGGGTATGGTTTGGAGGGCACTTCCTGTTCTGTGCTGCCCTATCTATGTTTCCTGGTAAAATACATGGGAATATCCCATAGGAGGAAAATTCCACTTAGGCTTAGGGTTAGGTCACCATGAACCCATAGAGCAAAATGGACACCGCCAAAAAACTCGGAGTGCTTGGCTATGGTTAGGACGGCACTTACTTTTCTAGGCTTCCCTATCTATGTCTCCTGGTAAAATACATAGGAAAATCCCATAGGAGGAAAATTCCACTTAGGCTTAGGTTTAGGTGACCATGATCTCATAGAGCAAAATGGACACCGTCAAAAAATTCGGAGTTCATGGGTATGGTTAGGAGGGAACTTACTTTTCTAGGCTGCCCTATCTATGTTTCCTGGTAAAATACATGGGAAAATCCCATAGAAGGAAAATTCCACTTAGGGTTAGGGGTAGGTCACGATGAACTCATAGAGAAAAATGGACAGTGCCAATAAACTCGGAGTGCTTGGGTATGGTTTGGATGGCACTTACTGTTCTGTGCTGCCCTATCTATGTTTCCTGGTAAAATACATGGGAAAATCCCATAGGAGGAAAATTCCACTTAGGCTTATTGTTAGGTCACCATGAACTCATAGAGCAAAATGGACACCGCCAAAAAACTCGGCGTGCTTTGGTATGGTTAGGACGGCACTTACTTTTCTAGGCTTAACTATCTATGTCTCCTGGTAAAATACATGGGAAAATCCCATAGTAGGAAAATTCCACTTTGGCTTAGGGTTAGGTGACATGATCTCATAGAGCAAAATGGACACTGCCAAGAAACTCGGAGTGCTTGGGTATGGTTAGGACGGCAATTACTTTTCTAGGCTGCCCTATCTATGTTTCCTGGTAAAATACATGGGAAAATCCCACAGGAGGAAAATTTCACTTAGGCTTAGGTTTAGGTGACCATGATCTCATAGAGCAAAATGGACACCGTCAAAAAATTCGGAGTTCATGGGTATGGTTAGGAGGGCACTTACTTTTGTAGGCTACCCTATCTATGTTTCCTGGTTAAATACATGGGAAAATTCCATAGGAGGAAAGTTCCACTTAGGACTAGGGGTAGGTCTAGATGAACTCATAGAGAAAAATGGACACTGCCAACAAACTCGGAGTGCTTGGGTATGGTTTGGAGGGCACTTACTGTTCTGTGCTGCCCTATCTATGTTTCCTGGTAAAATACATGGGAAAATCCCATAGGAGGAAAATTCCACTTAGGGTTAGTGGTAGGTCACGATGAACTCATAGAGAAAAATGGACACTGCCAACAAACTCCGAGTGCTTGGGTATGGTTTGGAGGGCACTTACTGTTCTGTGCTGCCCTATTTCTGTTTCCTGGTAAAATACATGGGAAAATCCCATAGGAGGAAAATTCCACTTAGGCTTAGGGTTAGGTCACCATGAACTCATAGAGCAAAATGGACACCGCCAAAAAACTCGGAGTGCTTGGGTATCGTTAGGACGGCACTTACTTTTCTAGGCTTAACTATCTATGTCTCCTGGTAAAATACATGGGAAAATCCCATAGGAGGAAAATTCCACTTAGGCTTAGGGTTAGGTGACATGATCTCATAGAGCAAAATGGACACTGCCAAGAAACTCGGAGTGCTTGGGTATGGTTAGGACGGCACTTACTTTTCTAGGCTGCCCTATCTATGTTTCCTGGTAAAATACATGGGAAAATCCCACAGGAGGACAATTTCACTTAGGCTTAGGGTTGGGTCACCATGAACTCATAGAACAAAATGGACACCGCCAAAAAACTCGGAGTGCTTGGGTATGGTTAGGACGGCACTTACTTTTCTAGGCTTCCCTATCTATGTCTCCTGGTAAAATACATGGGAAAATCCCATAGGAGGAAAATTTCACTTAGGCTTAGGGTTAGGTGACATGATCTCATAGAGCAAAATGGTCACTGCCAACAAACTCGGAGTGCTTGGGTATGGTTTGGAGGGCACTTACTGTAATGTGCTGCCCTATCTATGTCTCCTGGTAAAATACATGGGAAAATCCCATAGGAGGAATATTCCACTTAGGCTTAGGTTTAGGTGACCATGATCTCATAGAGCAAAATGGACACCGTCAAAAAATTCGGAGTTCATGGGTATGGTTAGGAGGGCACTTACTGTTCTGTGCTGCCCTATTTCTGTTTCCTGGTAAAATACATGGGAAAATCCCTTAGGAGGAAAATTCCACTTAGGGTTAGGGGTAGGTCAAGATGAACTCATAGAGAAAAATGGACACTGCCAACAAACTCGGAGTGCTTGGGTATGGTTTGGAGGGCACTTACTGTTCTCTGCTGCCCTATTTCTGTTTCCTGGTAAAATACATGGGAAAATCCCATAGGAGGAAAATTCCACTTAGGCTTAGGGTTAGGTCACCATGAACTCATAGAGCAAAATGGACACTACCAACAAACGCGGAGTGCTTGGGTATGGTTTGGAGGGTACTTTCTGTTCTGTGCTGCCCTATCTATGTTTCCTGGTAAAAAACATGGGAATATCCCGTAAGAGGAAAATTCCACTTAGTCTTAGGGTTAGGTCACCATGAACTCATAGGACAAAATGGACACTGCCAACAAACTCGGAGTGCTTGGGTATGGTTTGGAGGGCACTTACTTTTCTAGGCTTCCCTATCTATGTCTCCTGGTAAAATACATGGGAAAATCCCATAGGAGGAAAATTCCACTTAGGCTTAGGGTTAGGTCTCCATGAACTCATAGAGCAAAATAGAAACTGCCAACCAACTCGGAGTGCTGGGGTATGGTTAGGAGGGCACTTAATTTTCTAGGCTGCCCTATCTATGTTTCCTGGTAAACTACATGGAAATCCCATAGGAGGAAAATCCACTTAGCTTAGGGTTATGGTGACATGACCTCATAGAGCAAAATGGACACTGCCAACAAACTCGGAGTGCTTGGGTATGGTTTGGAGGGTACTTTCTGTTCTGTGCTGCCCTATCTATGTCTCCTGGTAAAATACAAGGGAAAATCCCATAGGAGGAAAATTCCACTTAGGCTTAGGGTTAGGTCACCATGAACTCATAGGACAAAATGGAAACTGCCAACAAACTGGGAGTGCTTGGGTATGGTTAGGACGGCACTTACTTTTCTAGGCTTCCCTATCTATGTCTCCTGGTAAAATACATGGGAAAATCCCATAGGAGGAAAACTCCACTTAGGCTTAGGGTTAGGTCACCATGAACTCATAGAGCAAAATGGACACCGCCAAAAAACTCGGAGTGCTTGGGTATGGTTAGGACGGCAAATACTTTTCTAGGCTTCCCTATCTCTGTCTCCTGGTAAAATACATGGGAAAATCCCATAGGAGGAAAATTCCACTTAGGCTTAGGGTTAGGTGACATGATCTCATAGAGCAAAATGGACACTGCCAACAAACTCTGAGTGCTTGGGTATGGTTTGGAGGGCACTTACTGTTCTGTGCTGCCCTATCTATGTCTCCTGGTAAAATACAAGGGAAAATCCCATAGGAGGAATATTCCACTTAAGCTTAGGTTTAGGTGACCATGATCTCATAGAGCAAAATGGACACCGTCAAAAAATTCGGAGTTCATGGGTATGGTTAGGAGGGCACTTACTTTTCTAGGCTGCCCTATCTATGTTTCCTGGTAAAATACATGGGAAAATCCCATAGGAGGAAAATTCCACTTAGGGTTAGGGGTAGGTCAAGATGAACTCATAGAGAAAAATGGACACTGCCAACAAACTCGGAGTGCTTGGATATGGTTTGGAGGGCACTTACTGTTCTGTGCTGCCCTATTTCTGTTTTCTGGTAAAATACATGGGAAAATCCCACAGGAGGAAAATTTCACTTAGGCTTAGAGTAAGGTCACCATTAACTCATAGAGCAAAATGGACACCGCCAAAAAACTCGGAGTGCTCGTGTATGGTTAGGAGTGCACTTACTTTTCTAGGCTAACCCTATGCTATGTTTCCTGTTTAACTACATGGGAAATTCCAATATAGGAAAATTCCACTTAGTACTAGGGGTAGTCAAGATGACTCAAAGAAAAATGGACACTGCCAACCAAACGTCGGATGTGCTTGTGTATTGGTTTGTGAGGGCACGGGATACTGGTTCTGTGCTGGCCCTATCTATGTTTCCTGGTAAATACATGGAATAGCCCATAGGAGGAAAATTCCACTTAAGGCTTGGGTTAGGGTCACCATGAACCTCCTAAGACAAAATGGACACTGCCAACAAACTCGGAGTGCTTGGGTATGGTTTGGAGGGCACTTACTTTTCTGTGCTAACCTATTTATGTTTCATGGTAAAATACATGGGAAAATCCCATAGGAGGAAAATTCCACTTAGGCTTAGGGTTAGGTCACCATGAACTCATAGAGCAAAATGGAAACCGCCAAAAAACTCGGAGTGCTTGGGTATGGTTAGGACGGCACTTACTTTTCTAGGCTTAACTATCTATGTCTGCTGGTAAAATACATGGGAAAATCCCATAGGAGGAAAATTCCACGTAGGCTTAGGGTTAGGTCACCATGAACTCATAGGACAAAATGGACACTGCCAACAAACTCGGAGTGCTTGGGTATGGTTTGGAGGGCACTTAATTTTCTGTGCTAACCTATCTATGTTTCCTGGTAAAATACATGGGAAAATCTCATAGGAGGAAACTTCCACTTAGGCTTAGGGTTAGGTCACCATGAACCCATAGAGCAAAATGGACACTGCCAAAAAACTCGGAGTGCTTGGTTATAGTTAGGACGGCACTTAATTTTCTAGGCTTCCCTATCTATGTCTCCTGGTAAAATACATGGGAAAATCCCATAGGAGGAAAATTCCACTTAGCCTTAGGGTTAGGTGACATGATCTCATAGAGCAAAATGGACACTGCCAAGAAACTCGGAGTGCTTAGGTATGGTTAGGACGGCACTTACTTTTCTAGGCTGCCCTATCTATGTTTCCTGGTAAAATACATGGGAAAATCCCACAGGAGGAAAATTTCACTTAGGCTTAGGGTTGGGTCACCATGAACTCATAGAGCAAAATGGACACTGCCAAAAAACTCGGAGTGCTTGGGTATGGTTAGGACGGCACTTACTTTTCTAGGCTTCCCTATCTATGTCTCCTGGTAAAATACATGGGAAAATCCCATAGGAGGAAAATTTCACTTAGGCTTAGGGTTAGGTGACATGATCTCATAGAGCAAAATGGTCACTGCCAACAAACGCGGAGTGCTTGGGTATGGTTTGGAGGGCACTTACTGTTCTGTGCTGCCCTATCTATGTCTCCTGGTAAAATACATGGGAAAATCCCATAGGAGGAATATTCCACTTAGGCTTAGGTTTAGGTGACCATGATCTCGTAGAGCAAAATGGACACCGTCAAAAAATTCGGAGTTCATGGGTATGGTTAGGAGGGCACTTACTTTTCTAGGCTGCCCTATCTATGTTTCCTGGTAAAATACATGGGAAAATCCCATAGGAGGAAAATTCCACTTAGGGTTAGGGGTAGGTCAAGATGAACTCATAGAGAAAAATGGACACTGCCAATAAACTCGGAGTGCTTGGGTATGGTTTGGAGGGCACTTACTGTTCTGTGCTGCCCTATTTCTGTTTCCTGGTAAAATACATGGGAAAATCCCATAGGAGGAAAATTCCACTTAGGCTTAGGGTTAGGTCACCATGAACTCATAGATCAAAATGGACACTGCCAACAAACTCGGAGTGCTTGGGTATGGTTTGGAGGGTACTTTCTGTTCTGTGCTGCCCTATCTATGTTTCCTGGTAAAAAACATGGGAATATCCCGTAGGAGGAAAATTCCACTTAGTCTTAGGGTTAGGTCACCATGAACTCATAGGACAAAATGGACACTGCCAACAAACTCGGAGTGCTGGGGTATGGTTTGGAGGGCACTTACTTTTCTAGGCTTCCCTATCTATGTCTCCTGGTAAAATACATGGGAAAATCCCATAGGAGGAAAATTCCACTTA
>NW_024098942.1:0-18179 GCF_016545835.1 Crotalus tigris
TTTTGATTTAGTCACTCAACTATTCACTATTCATCCTCTTGCAGCCGTAGAACATTCCATGACTACAGTAGGAATAGAATTAAAAATCTCTTGGTTATTTATCCAAAGTTACTCTGCTTATTTTAGTGAGAATTGTAAGAACTGTACTCACCTGATTTTGTTGATTAGCACAGTCACTGATCTGCTGGTTGTGCAGTTGTAGCTATCTCAATGCCTGTTGTAGGAATAAAAATAAGATTCTCTTGGTTAATGGCCCAAAGTCACTCAACCGAATATTGAGCGGTCCATAGGAATAATACTCACCTTCTCATTGGGAAATGACCAAAGCCATTGACTTTCATGTGTGTTGCAGAGTACCACTCACCTTCTCCTTTTGATTTAGTCACTCACCTATCCACTATTCATCTTCTTACAGCTGTAGAACGTTCCATAACTACAGTAGGAATAGAATTAACAATCTCTTGGTTATTTATCCAAAGTTACTCTGCTTATTTTAGTGAGAATTGGAAGAACTGTCCTCACCTGATTTTGTTGATTAGCACAGTCACTGATCTGCTGGTTGTGCAGTTGTAGCTATCTCAATGCCTGTTGTAGGAATAAAAATAAGATTCTCTTGGTTAATGGGCCAAACTCATTCAACCAACTATTGAGTCGCCCGAAGGAATAATACTCACCTTCTCCTTGGGAAATGTTCAAAGTCATTGACTTTCATGTGTGTTGCAGAGTACCACTCACCTTCTCCTTTTGATTTAGTCACTCACCTATCCATTATTCATCTTCTTGCAGCTGTATAAAACTCCATGACTACAGTAGGAATAGATTTAACAATCTCTTGGTTATTTATCCAAAGTTACTCTGCTTATTTTAGTGAGAATTGCAAGAACTGTACTCACCTGATTTTGTTGATTAGCACAGTAACTGATCTGCTGGTTGTGCAGTTGTAGCTATCTCAATGCGGGTTGTAGGAATAAAAATAAGATTCTCTTGGTTATTGGCCCAAAGTCACTCAACCAAATATTGAGCGGTCGAAAAGAATAATAGTTCCCTTCTCCTTGGGAAATGTTCAAAGTCATTGACTTTCATGCGTATTGCAGAGTACCACTCACCTTCTCCTTTTGATTTAGTTACTCACCTATCCACTATTCATCTTCTTGCAGCTGTAGAACATTCCATGACTATAATAGGTGTAGAATTAACAATCTCTTGGTTATTTATACAAAGTTACTCTGCTTATTTTAGTGAGAATTGCAAGAGTTGAACTCACTTGCTTTTGTTGATTAGCATAATCATTGATCTGCTAGTTGTGCAGTTGTAGCTATCTCAGTGCCTATTGTAGGAATACCATATGATTCTCTTGGTTAATGGCCCAAAGTCACTCAACCAACTATTGTGCGGTCCATAGGAATAATACTCACCTTCTCCTTCGGAAATGTCCAAAGTCATTGACTTCCATGTGTGTTGCAGAGTACCACTCACCTTCTCCTTTTGATTTAGTTACTCACCTATCCACTATTCATCTTTTTGCAGCTGTAGAACATTCCATGACTACAGTAGGAATAGAATTAACAATCTCTTGGTTATTTATCGAAAGTTACTCTGCTTATTTTAGTGAGAATTGCAAAAACTGTACTCACCTGATTTTTTTGATTAGCACAGTCACTGATCTGCTGGTTGTGCAGTTGTAGCTATCTCAATGCCTGTTGTAGGAATGAAAATAAGACTTTATTGGTCAATGGCCCAAGGTTACTCAACCAACTATTGAGCGGTCCAAAGGAATAAATCTCACCTTCTCCTTGGGAAATGTCTAAAGTCATTGACTTTCTTGTATATTGCCGGGTACCACTCACCTTCTCCTTCTGATTTATTCACTCACCTATCCACCATTCATCTTCTTGCAGCTGTAGAACATTCCATGACTATAATAGGAATAGAATTAACAATCTCTTGGTTATTTATACAAAGTTACTCTGCTTATTTTAGTGAGAATTGTAAGAACTGTACTCACCTGATTTTGTTGAATATCACAGTCACTGATCTGCTGGTTGTGCAGTTGTAGCTATCTCAGATCCTATTGTAAATATGATTCTCTTGGTTAATGGGCCAAAGTCACTCAACCAAATATTCAGCGGTCCATAGGAATAATACTCACCTTCTCATTGGGACATGTCCAAAGTCATTGACTTTCATGTGTGTTGCAGAGTACCACTCACCTTCTCCTTTTGATTTAGTCACTCACCTATTCACTATTCATCCTCTTGCAGCCGTATAACATTCCATGACTACAGTAGGAATAGAATTAAAAATCTCTTGGTTATTTATCCAAAGTTACTCTGCTTATTTTAGTGAGAATTGGAAGAACTGTCCTCACCTGATTTTGTTGTTTAGCACAGTCACTGATCTGCTGGCTGTGCAGTTGTAGCTATCTCAATGCCTGTTGTAGGAATAAAAATAAGATTCTCTTGGTTAATGGCCCAAAGTCACTCAACCAAATATTGAGCGGTCCATAGGAATAATACTCACCTTCTCCTTGGGAAATGTCCAAAGTCATTGACTTTCATGTGTATTGCAGAGTACCACTCACCTTCTCCTTTTGATTTAGTCACTCACCTATCCACTATTCATCTTCTTGCAGCTGTCGAACGTTCCATAACTACAGTAGGAATAGAATTAAAAATCTCTTAGTTATTTATCCAAAGTTACTCTGCTTATTTTAGTGAAAATTGTAAGAACTGTACTCACCTGATTTTGTTGAATAGCACAGTCACTGATCTGCTGGTTGTGCAGTTGTAGATATCTCAGATCCTATTGTAGGAATAAAAATATGAGTCTCTTGGTTAATGGGCCAAAGTCACTCAACCAAATATTCAGCGGTCCATAGGAATAATACTCACCTTCTCATTGGAAATGTCCAAAGTCATTGACTTTCATGTGTGTTGCAGAGCACCACTCACCTTCTCCTTTTGATTTAGTCACTCACTATCCACTATTCATCTTCTTGCAGCTGTAGATCCATAACTACTCAATCCTTCTCTCTTGTGAGAATTGAAGAACTGTCCTCAAAGTCACTTGAGTTGTAGCTATCTCAATGTATGATTGCAGAGAGTACCACCTCACCTTTGACTCCTTTTGATTTAGTCACTCACCTATCCATTATTCATCTTCTTTCAGCTGTAGAAAACTCCATGACTACAGTAGGAATAGATTTAACAATCTCTTGGTTATTTATCCAAAGTTACTCTGCTTATTTTAGTGCGAATTGCAAGAACTGTACTCACCTGATTTTGTTGATTAGCACAGTCACTGATCTGCTGGTTGTGCAGTTGTAGCTATCTCAATGCCTGTTGTAGGAATAAAAATAAGATTCTCTTGGTTAATGGCCCAAAATCACTCAACCAAATATTGAGCAGTACATAGGAATAATACTCACCTTCTCATTGGGAAATGTCCAACGTCATTGACTTTCATGTGTGTTGCAGAGTACCACTCACATTCTCCTTTTGATTTAGTCACTCACCTATTCACTATTCATCCTCTTGCAGCCGTAGAACATTCCATGACTACAGTAGGAATAGAATTAAAAATCTCTTGGTTATTTATCCAAAGTTACTCTGCTTATTTTAGTGAGAATTGTAAGAACTGTACTCACCTGATTTTGTTGAATAGCACAGTCACTGATCTGCTGGTTGTGCAGTTGTAGCTATCTCAGATCCTATTGTAGGAATAAAAATATGATTCTTTTGGTTAATGGCCCAAAGTCACTCAACCAAATATTGAGCGGTCATTAGGAATAATACTCACCTTCTCATTGGGAAATGTCCGAAGTCATTGACTTTCATGTGTGCTGCAGAGTACCACTCACCTTCTCCTTTTGATTTAGTTACTCACCTATCCACTATTCATCTTCTTGCAGCTGTAGAACGTTCCATAACTACAGTAGGAATAGAATTAACAATCTCTTGGTTATTTATCCAAAGTTACTCTGCTTATTTTAGTGAGAATTGCAAGAACTGTCCTCACCTGATTTTGTTGATTAGCACAGTCACTGATCTGCTGGTTGTGCAGTTGTAGCTATCTCAATGCCTGTTGTAGGAATAAAAATAAGATTCTCTTGGTTAATGGGCCAAAGTCACTCAACCAACTATTGAGTGGTCCGAAGGAATAATACTCACCTTCTCATTGGGAAATGTCCAAAGTCATTGACTTTCATGTGTGTTGCAGAGTACCACTCACCTTCTCCTTTTCATTTAGTCACTCACCTATCCATTATTCATCTTCTTGCAGCTGTAGAAAACTCCATGACTACAGTAGGAATAGATTTAACAATCTCTTGGTTATTTATCCAAAGTTACTCTGCTTATTTTAGTGAGAATTGCAAGAACTGTACTCACCTGATTTTGTTGATTAGCACAGTCACTTATCCGCTGGTTGTGCAGTTGTAGCTATCTCAATGCCTGTTGTAGGAATAAAAATAAGATTCTCTTGGTTAATGGCCCAAAATCACTCAACCAAATATTGAGCAGTCCATAGGAATAATACTCACCTTCTCATTGGGAAATGTCAAACGTCATTGACTTTCATGTGTGTTGCAGACTACCACTCACCTTCTCCTTTTGATATAGTCACTCACCTATTCACTATTCATCCTCTTGCAGCCGTAAAACATTCCATGACTACAATAGGAATAGAATTAAAAATCTCTTGGTTATTTATCCAAAGTTACTCTGCTTATTTTAGTGAAAATTGTAAGAACTGTACTCACCTGATTTTGTTGAATAGCACAGTCACTGATCTTCTGGTTGTGCAGTTGTAGATATCTCAGATCCTATTGTAGGAATAAAAATATGATTCTCTTGGTTAATGGGCCAAAGTCACTCAACCAAATATTCAGCGGTCCATAGGAATAATACTCACCTTCTCATTGGGAAATGTCCAAAGTCATTGACTTTCATGTGTGTTGCAGAGTACCACTCACCTTCTCCTTTTGATTTAGTCACTCACCTATCCACTATTCATCTTCTTGCAGCTGTAGAACATTCCATAACTACAGTAGGAATAGAATTAACAATCTCTTGGTTATTTATCCAAAGTTACTCTGGTTATTTTAGTGAGAATTGCAAGAACTGTCCTCACCTGATTTTGTTGATTAGCACAGTCACTGATCTGCTGGTTGTGCAGTTGTAGCTATCTCAGATCCTATTGTAGGAATAAAAATATGATTCTCTTGGTTAATGGCCCAAAGTCACTCAACCAAATATTGAGCGGTAAATAGGAATAATACTCACCTTCTCATTGGGAAATGTCCAACGTCATTGACTTTCATGTGTGTTGCAGAGTACCACTCACCTTCTCCTTTTGATTTAGTCACTCACCTTTTCACTATTCATCCTCTTGCAGCCGTAGAACAGTCCATGACTATAGTAGGAATAGAATTAAAAATCTCTTGGTTATTTATCCAAAGTTACTCTGCTTATTTTAGTGAGAATTGTAAGAACTGTACTCACCTGATGTTGTTGAATAGCACAGTCACTGATCTGCTGGTTGTGCAGTTGTAGCTATCTCAGATCCTATTGTAGGAATAAAAATATGATTCTCTTGGTTAATGGCCCAAAGTCACTCAACCAAATATTGAGCGGTCAATAGGAATAATACTCACCTTCTCATTGGGAAATGTGCAACGTCATTGACTTTCATGTGTGCTGCAGAGTACCACTCACCTTCTCCTTTTGATTTAGTCACTCACCTATTCACTATTCATCCTCTTGCAGCCGTAGAACATTCCATGACTACAGTAGTAATAGAATTAAAAATCTCTTGGTTATTTATCCAAAGTTACTCTGCTTATTTTAGTGAGAATTGCAAGAACTGTCCTCACCTGATTTTGTTGATTTTCACAGTCACTGATCTGCTGGTTGTGCAGTTGTAGCTATCTCAATGCCTGTTGTAGGAATAAAAATAAGATTCTCTTGGTTAATGGGCCAAACTCATTCAACCAACTATTGAGTGGTCCGAAGGAATAATACTCACCTTCTCCTTGGGAAATGTTCAAAGTCATTGACTTTCATGTGTGTTGCAGAGTACCACTCACCTTCTCCTTTTGATATAGTCACTCACCTATCCATTATTCATCTTCTTGCAGCTGTAGAAAACTCCATGACTACAGTAGGAATAGATTTAACAATCTCTTGGTTATTTATCCAAAGTTACTCTGCTTATTTTAGTGAGAATTGCAAGAACTGTACTCACCTGATTTTGTTGATTAGCACAGTCACTGATCCGCTGGTTGTGCAGTTGTAGCTATCTCAATGCCTGTTGTAGGAATAAAAATAAGATTCTCTTGGTTAATGGCCCAAAATCACTCAACCAAATATTGAGCAGTCCATAGGAATAATACTCACCTTCTCATTGGGAAATTTCCAACGTCATTGACTTTCATGTGTGTTGCAGAGTACCACTCACCTTCTCCTTTTGATTTAGTCACTCACCTATCCACTATTCATCTTCTTGCAGCTGTAGAACTTTCCATGACTGCAATAGGAATAGAATTAAAAATCTCTTGGTTATTTATCCAAAGTTACTCTGCTTATTTTAGTGAGAATTGTAAGAAATGTACTCACCTGATTTTGTTGAATAGCACAGTCACTGATCTGCTGGTTGTGCAGTTGTAGCTATCTCAGATCCTATTGTAGGAATAAAAATATGATTCTCTTGGTTAATGGCCCAAAGTCACTCAACCAAATATTGAGCGGTAAATAGGAATAATACTCACCTTCTCATTGGGAAATGTCCAAAGTCATTGACTTTCATGTGTGCTGCAGAGTACCACTCACCTTCTCCTTTTGATTTAGTCACTCACCTATCCACTATTCATCTTCTTGCAGCTGTAGAACGTTCCATAACTACAGTAGGAATAGAATTAACAATCTCTTGGTTATTTATCCAAAGTTACTCTGGTTATTTTAGTGAGAATTGCAAGAACTGTCCTCACCTGATTTTGTTGATTAGCACAGTCACTGATCTGCTGGTTGTGCAGTTGTAGCTATCTCAGATCCTATTGTAGGAATAAAAATATGATTCTCTTGGTTAATGGCCCAAAGTCACTCAACCAAATATTGAGCGGTAAATAGGAATAATACTCACCTTCTCATTGGGAAATGTCCAACGTCATTGACTTTCATGTGTGTTGCAGAGTACCACTCACCTTCTCCTTTTGATTTAGTCACTCACCTATTCACTATTCATCCTCTTGCAGCCGTAGAACATTCCATGACTACAGTAGGAATAGAATTAAAAATCTCTTGGTTATTTATCCAAAGTTACTCTGCTTATTTTAGTGAGAATTGTAAGAACTGTACTCACCTGATTTTGTTGAATAGCACAGTCACTGATCTGCTGGTTGTGCAGTTGTAGCTATCTCAGATCCTATTGTAGGAATAAAAATATGATTCTCTTGGTTAATGGCCCAAAGTCACTCAACCAAATATTGAGCGGTCAATAGGAATAATACTCACCTTCTCATTGGGAAATGTCCAAAGTCATTGACTTTCATGTGTGTTGCAGAGTACCACTCACCTTCTCCTTTTGATTTAGTCACTCACCTATTCACTATTCATCCTCTTGCAGCCGTAGAACATTCCATGACTACAGTAGTAATAGAATTAAAAATCTCTTGGTTATTTATCCAAAGTTACTCTGCTTATTTTAGTGAGAATTGCAAGAACTGTCCTCACCTGATTTTGTTGATTTTCACAGTCACTGATCTGCTGGTTGTGCAGTTGTAGCTATCTCAATGCCTGTTGTAGGAATAAAAATAAGATTCTCTTGGTAAATGGGCCAAACTCACTCTACCAACTATTGAGTGGTCCGAAGGAATAATACTCACCTTCTCCTTGGGAAATGTTCAAAGTCATTGACTTTCATGTATATTGCAGAGTACCACTCACCTTCTCCTTATGATTTACTCACTCACCTATCCACTATTCATCTTCTTGCAGCTGTAGAATATTCCATGACTAGAGTAGGAATAGAATTAACAATCTCTTGGTTATTTATACAAAGTTACTCTGCTTATTTTAGTGAGAATTGTAAGAACTGTACTCACCTGATTTTGTTGATTAGCACAGTCACTGATCTGCTGGTTGTGCAGTTGTAGCTATCTCAGATCCTATTGTAGGAATAAAAATATGATTCTCTTGGTTAATGGCCCAAAGTCACTCAACCAAATATTGAGCGGTCCATAGGAATAATACTCACCTTCTCATTGGGAAATGACCAAAGCCATTGACTTTCATGTGTGTTGCAGAATACCACTCACCTTCTCCTTTTGATTTACTCACTCACCTATCCACTATTCATCTTCTTGCAGCTGTAGAACGTTCCATAACTACAGTAGGAATAGAATTAACAATCTCTTGGTTATTTATACAAAGTTACTCTGCTTATTTTAGTGAGAATTGCAAGAACTGTCCTCACCTGATTTTGTTGATTAGCACAGTCACTGATCTGCTGGTTGTGCAGTTGTAGCTATCTCAATGCCTGTTGTAGGAATAAAAATAAGATTCTCTTGGTTAATGGCCCTAAGTCACTCAACCAAATATTGAGCGGTCCATAAGAATAATACTCACCTTCTCATTGGGAAATGTCCAAAGTCATTGACTTTCATGTGTGTTGCAGAGTACCACTCACCTTCTCCTTTTGATTTAGTCACTCACCTATCCACTATTCATCTTCTTGCAGGTTCCCGAGAACATCCATGACTAAAAGTATAATAGAATTAAAAACTCTTGGTTATTTAATCCAAAGTTTACTCGGCTTAATTTTATGTGAGAATTGCAAACTGTCCACCTGATTTTGTTGCGATTTTCAATACAGTCACTGAATCTGCTGTTGTGCAGTTTGTAGCTATCTCATGCCTTGTTGTGAGGAATAAAATAGAGATTCGCTTGGTTATAGGCAAACTCATTCAACCAACTATTGGTGGTCCGAAGGATAATACTCACACCTTCTCCTTTGGGATGTTTCAAAGTCATTGACTTTTCATGTGTGGTGTGCAGAGTACGCGACTCACTCTTCTCCTTTGTGATATAGTCCTCACCTATCCATTATTCACTTCTTGCAGCTGAGGAAAACTCCATGGGACTACAGTAGAGAGTTTAACAAATCTCTTGTTTATTTATCCAAAGTTACTCTGCTTATTTTAGTGAGAATTGCAAGAACTGTCCTCACCTGATTTTGTTGATTAGCACAGAATCAAAACTGATCTGATTCTCTGGTTTGTGCAGTGTAGCTATCTCAATGCCTGTTGTAGGAATAAAAATATGATTCTCTTGGTTAATGGCCCAAAGTCACTCAACCAAATATTGAGCGGTCCATAGGAATAATACTCACCTTCTCATTGGGAAATGTCCAAAGTCATTGACTTTCATGTGTGTTGCAGAGTACCACTCACCTTCTCCTTATGATTTACTCACTCACCTATCCACTGTTCATCTTCTTGCAGCTGCAGAACGTTCCATAACTACAGCAGGAATAGAATTAACAATCTCTTGGTTATTTATCCAAAGTTACTCTGCTTATTTTAGTGAGAATTGCAAGAACTGTACTCACCTGATTTTGGTGATTAGCACAGTCACTGATCTGCTGGTTGTGCAGTTGTAGCTATCTCAGATCCTATTGCAGGAATAAAAATATGATTCTCTTGGTTAATGGCCCAAAGTCACTCAACCAAATATTGAGCGGTCCATAGGAATAATATTCACCTTCTCATTGGGAAATGTTCAAAGTCATTGACTTTCAGGTGTGTTGCAGAGTACCACTCACCTTCTCCATAAGATTTACTCAGTCACCTATCCACTATTCATCTTCTTGCAGGTGTAGAATATTCCATGACTATAGTAGGAATAGAATTAACAATCTCTTTGTTATTTATACAAAGTTACTCTGCTTATTTTAGTTAGAATTGTAAGAACTGTACTCACCTGATTTTGTTGAATAGCACAGTCACTGATCTGCTGGTTGTGCAGTTGTAGCT
The DNA here is from genome assembly GCF_016545835.1 of Crotalus tigris. NCBI lineage: Eukaryota > Metazoa > Chordata > Lepidosauria > Squamata > Viperidae > Crotalus > Crotalus tigris. Next base: position 10,028 of record NW_024098942.1, read on the forward strand.
ATCTCAGATCCTATTGTAGGAATAAAAATATGATTTTCTTGGTTAATGGCCCAAAGTCACTCAACCAAATATTGAGCGGTCCATAGGAATAATACTCACCTTCTCATTGGGAAATGTCCAAAGTCATTGACTTTCATGTGGGTTGCAGAGTACCACTCACCTTCTCCTTATGATTTACTCACTCACCTATCCACTATTCATCTTCTTGCAGGTGTAGAATATTCCATGACTATAGTAGGAATAGAATTAACAATCTCTTGGTTATTTATACAAAGTTACTCTGCTTATTTTAGTGAGAATTGTAAGAACTGTACTCACCTGATTTTGTTGAATAGCACAGTCACTGATCTGCTGGTTGTGCAGTTGTAGCTATCTCAGATCCTACTGTAGGAATAAAAATATGATTCTCTTGGTTAATGGCCCAAAGTCACTCAACCAAATATTGAGCGGTCCATAGGAATAATACTCAGCTTCTCCTTGGGAAATGTTCAAAATCATTGACTTTCATGTATATTGCAGAGTACCCCTCACCTTCTCCTTATGATTTACTCACTCACCTATCCACTATTCATCTTCTTGCAGCTTTAGAATATTCCATGACTATAGTAGGAATAGAATTAACAATCTCTTGGTTATTTATACAAAGTTACTCTGCTTATTTTAGTGAGAATTGTAAGAACAGTACTTACCTGATTTTGTTGAATAGCACAGTCACTGCTCTGCTAGTTGTGCAGTTGTAGCTATCTCAGATCCTATTGTAGGAATAAAAATATGATTCTCTTCGTTAATGGCCCAAAGTCACTCAACCAAATATTGAGCGGTCCATAAGAATAATACTCACCTTCTCATTGGGAAATGTCCAAAGTCATTGACTTTCATGTGTGTTGCAGAGTACCACTCACCTTCTCATTTTGATTTAGTCACTCACCTATCCACTATTCATCTTCTTGCAGCTGTAGAACGTTCCATAACTACAGTAGGAATAGAATTAACAATCTCTTGGTTATTTATCCAAAGTTACTCTGCTTATTTTAGTGAGAATTGCAAGAACTGTCCTCACCGGATTTTGTTGATTAGCACAGTCACTGATCTGCTGGTTGTGCAGTTGTAGCTATCTCAATGCCTGTTGTAGGAATAAAAATAAGATTCTCTTGGTTAATGGGCCAAACTCATTCAACCAACTATTGAGTGGTCCGAAGGAATAATACTCACCTTCTCCTTGGGAAATGTTCAAAGTCATTGACTTTCATGTGTGCTGCAGAGTACCACTCACCTTCTCCTTTTGATTTAGTCACTCACCTATTCACTATTCATCCTCTTGCAGCCGTAGAACATTCCATGACTATAGTAGGAATAGAATTAAAAATCTCTTGCTTATTTATTCAAAGTTACTCTGCTTATTTTAGTGAGAATTGTAAGAACTGTACTCACCTGATTTTGTTGAATAGCACAGTCACTGATCTGCTGGTTGTGCAGTTGTAGCTATCTCAGATCCTATTGTAGGAATAAAAATATGATTCTCTTGGTTAATGGGCCAAAGTCACTCAACCAAATATTCAGCGGTCCATAGGAATAATACTCACCTTCTCATTGGGAAATGTCCTAAGTCATTGACTTTCATGTGTGTTGCAGAGTACCACTCACCTTCTCCTTTTGATTTAGTCACTCACCTATCCACTATTCATCTTCTTGCAGCTGTAGAACGTTCCATAACTACAGTAGGAATAGAATTAACAATCTCTTGGTTATTTATCCAAAGTTACTCTGCTTATTTGAGTGAGAATTGCAAGAACTGTCCTCACCTGATTTTGTTGATTAGCACAGTCACTGATCTGCTGGTTGTGCAGTTGTAGCTATCTCAATGCCTGTTGTAGGAATAAAAATAAGATTCTCTTGGTTAATGGCCCAAAGTCACTCAACCAACTATTGAGTGGTCCATAGGAATAATACTCACCTTCTCCTTGGGAAATGTCCAAAGTCATTGACTTTCATGTGTATTGCAGAGTACCACTCACCTTCTCCTTTTGATTTAGTCACTCACCTATCCACTATTCATCTTCTTGCAGCTGTAGAACATTCCATGACTACAGTAGGAATAGAATTAACAATCTCTTGGTTATTTATCAAAAGTTACTCTGCTTATTTTGTTGAGAATTGCAAGAACTGTACTCACCTGATTTTGTTGATTAGCACAGTCACTTATCCGCTGGTTGTGTAGTTGTAGCTATCTCAATGCCTGTTGTAGGAATAAAAATAAGATTCTCTTGGTTAATGGGCCAAACTCACTCAACCAACTATTGAGCGGTCCATAGGAATAATACTCACCTTCTCCTTGGGAAATGTTCAAAGTCATTGACTTTCATGTGTGTTGCAGAGTACCACTCACCTTCTCCTTTTGATTTAGTCACTCACCTATCCATTATTCATCTTCTTGCAGCTGTAGAAAACTCCATGACTACAGTAGGAATAGATTTAACAATCTTTTGGTTATTTATCCAAAGTTACTCTGCTATTTTAGTGAGAATTGCAAGAAATGTACTCACATGATTTTGTTGATTAGCAGTCAGTCACTGATCTGCTCGTTGTGCAGTTGTACCGATCTCAATGCCTGTTGTAGGAATAAAAAAAAGATTCTCTTGGTTAATGGCCCAAAGTCACTCAACCAACTATTGAGCGGTCCAAAGGAATAAAACTCACCTTCTTATTGGGAAATGTCCAAAGTCATTGACTTTCATGTGTGTTGCAGAGTACCACTCAACTTCTCCTTTTGATTTAGTCACTCACCTTCTCCTTTTGATTTACTCACTCACCTATCCACTATTCATCTTCTTGCAGCTGTAGAACATTCCATGACAACAGTAGGAATAGAATTAACAATCTCTTGGTTATTTTTCCAAAGTTACTCTGCTTATTTTAGTGAGAATTGCAAGAACTGTACAGACCTGATTTTGTTGATTGGCACAGTCACTGATCTTCTGTTTGTGCAGTTGTAGCTATCTCAATGCCTATTGTAGGAATAAAAATAAGATTCTCTTAGTTAATGGCCCAAAGTCACTCAACCAACTATTGTGTGGTCGGAAGGAATACTACTCACCCTCTCTTTGGGAAATATCCAAAGTCATTGAATTTCATGCATATTGCAGAGTACCACTCACCTTCTCCTTTTGATTTACTCACTCACCTATTCACTATTCATTTTCTTGCAGCTGTAGAACTTTCAATGACTACAGTAGAAATAGAATTAATCATCTCCTGGTTATTTATCCAAAGTTACTCTGCTTATTTTAGTAAGAATTGCAAGTGATGAACTCACCTTATTTTGTTCATTAGCAGTCAGTCACTGATTTGCTGGTTGTGCAGTTGTAGCTATGTCAATGCCTGTTGTAGGAATAAAAATAAGACTTTATTGGTCAATGGCCCAAAGTCACTCAACAAACTATTGTGCGGTCCATAGGAATAATACTCACCTTCTCCTTGGGAAATGTCCAAAGTCATTGACTTTCATGTGTGTTGCAGAGTACTACTCACCTTCTCCTTTTGATTTAGTCACTCACCTATCCACTATTCATCTTCTTGCAGCTGTAGAACTTTCCATGACTGCAATAGGAATAGAATTAACAATCTCTTGGTTATTTATCAAAAGTTACTCTGCTTATTTTAGTGAGAATTGCAAGAACTGTACTCACCTCATTTTGTTGATTAGCACAGTCACTGATCTGCTGGTTGTGCAGTTGTAGCTATCATAATGCCTGTTGTAGGAATAAAAAAAAGATTCTCTTGGTTATTGGCCCAAAGTCACTCAACCAACTATTGAGCGATCCAAAGGAATAAAACTCACCTTTTCCTTGGGAAATGTCTAAAGTCATTGACTTTCTTGTATATTGCAGAGTAGAACTCACCTTGTCCTTCTGATTTACTCACTCACCTATCCACTATTCATCTTCTTGCAGCTGTAGAACATTCCATGACTATAATAGGAATAGAATTAACAATCTCTTGGTTATTTATCAAAAGTTACTCTGCTTATTTTAGTGAGAATTGCAAGAGCTGAACTCACTTGCTCTTGTTGATTAGCATAATCACTGATCTGCTAGTTGTGCAGTTTTAGCTATCTCAGTGCCTATTGTAGGAATTACATATGATTGTCTTGGTTAATGGCCCAAAGTCACTCAACCAACTATTGTGCGGTCCATAGAATAATACTCACCTTCTCCTTGGGAAATGTCCAAAGTCATTGACTTTCATGTGTGTTGCAGAGTACTACTCACCTTCTCCTTTTGATTTAGTCACTCACCTATCCACTATTCATCTTCTTGCAGCTGTAGAACTTTCCATGACTGCAATAGGAATAGAATTAACAATCTCTTGGTTATTTATCCAAAGTTACCTCTGCTTATTTTAGTGGGATTGCAGAACTGTACTCCCTTATTTGTTGATTATAGCACAGTCCACTGATCTGCTGGTTGTGCAGTTTGTAGCTATCTCAATGCTGTTGGAGGAATAAAAATAAGATTCTCTTTGGTTAATTAATAAATGGCCCAAAAGTCACTCAACCAAATATGAGGCGGTCCCCATAGGATAATAATCACATCTCCTTGGGAAATGTTCAAAAGGCATTGACTTTCATGTGTGTTGCAGAGTAACACTCACCTTCTCCTTTTTATAAGTCACTCACCTAGCCACTATTCATCTTCTTGCAGCTGTAGAACATTCCATGACTACAGTAGGAATAGAATTAACAATCTCTTGGTTATTTATACAAAGTCACTCTGCTTATTTTAATGAGAATTGCAAGAGCTGAACACACTTGCTCTTGTTGATTAGCATAATCACTGATCTGCTAGTTGTGCAGTTGTAGCTATTTCAGTGCCTATTGTGGGAATAACATATGATTCTTTTGGTTAATGGCCCAAAGTCACTCAACCAACTATTGTGCGGTCCATAGGAATAATACTCACCTTCTCATTGGGAAATGTCCAAAGTCAATGACTTTCATGTGTGTTGCAGAGTACCACTCACCTTCTCCTTTTCATTTAGTCACTCACCTATCCACTATTCATCCTCTTGCAGCTGTAGAACATTCCATGACTACAGTAGGATTAGAATTAACAATCTCTTGGTTATTTATCGAAAGTTATTCTGCTTATTTTAGTGAGAATTGCAAGAACAGTACTCACCTCATTTTGTTGATTAGAACAGTCTCTGATCTGCTGGTTGTGCAGTTGTAGCTATCACAATGCCTGTTGCAGGAATAAAAAAAAGATTCTCTTGGTTATTGGCCCAAAGTCACTCAACCAACTATTGAGCGATCCAAAGGAATAAAACTCACCTTTTCCTTGGGAAATGTCTAAAGTCATTGACTTTCTTGTATATTGCAGAGTAGCACTCACCTTCTCCTTCTGATTTACTCACTCACCTATCCACTATTCATCTTCTTGCAGCTGTAGAACATTCCATGACTCCAGTAGGAATAGAATTATCAATCTCTTGGTTATTTATCAAAAGTTACTCTGCTTATTTTAGTGAGAATTGCAAGAACTGTACTCACCTGATTTTTTTGATTAGCACAGTCACTGATCTGCTGGTTGTGCAGCTGCAGCTATCTCAATGCCTGTTGTAGGAATGAAAATAAGACTTTATTGGTCAATGGCTGAAGGTCACTCAACCAACTATTGAGCGGTCCGAAGGAATAATACTCACCTTCTCCATGGGAAATGTACAAAATCATTGACTTTCACGTGTGTTGCAGAGTACCACGCACCTTCTCCTTTTCATATAGTCACTCACCTATCCACTATTCATCTTCTTGCAGCTGTAGAACATTCCATGACTTCAGTAGGAATAGAATTAACAATCTCTTGGTTATTTATCGAAAGTTACTCTGCTTATTTTAGTGAGAATTGCAAGAACTGTACTCACCTGATTTTGTTGATTAGCACAGTCACTGATCCGCTGGTTGTGCAGTTGTAGCTATCTCAATGCCTGTTGTAGGAATAAAAATAAGATTCTCTTGGTTAATGGCCCAAAATCACTCAACCAAATATTGAGCAGTCCATAGGAATAATACTCACCTTCTCATTGGGAAATTTCCAACGTCATTGACTTTCATGTGTGTTGCAGAGTACCACTCACCTTCTCCTTTTGATATAGTCACTCACCTATCCACTATTCATCTTCTTGCAGCTGTAGAACGTTCCATAACTACAGTAGGAATAGAATTAACAATCTCTTGGTTATTTATCCAAAGTCACTCTGCTTATTTTAGTGAGAATTGCAAGAACTGTACTCACCTGATTTTGTTGATTAGCACAGTAACTGATCTGCTGGTTGTGCAGTTGTAGCTATCTCAATGCGGGTTGTAGGAATAAAAATAAGATTCTCTTGGTTATTGGCCCAAAGTCACTCAACCAAATATTGAGCGGTCGAAAAGAATAATAGTTCCCTTCTCCTTGGGAAATGTTCAAAGTCATTGACTTTCATGCGTATTGCAGAGTACCACTCACCTTCTCCTTTTGATTTAGTTACTCACCTATCCACTATTCATCTTCTTGCAGCTGTAGAACATTCCATGACTATAATAGGTGTAGAATTAACAATCTCTTGGTTATTTATACAAAGTTACTCTGCTTATTTTAGTGAGAATTGCAAGAGTTGAACTCACTTGCTTTTGTTGATTAGCATAATCATTGATCTGCTAGTTGTGCAGTTGTAGCTATCTCAGTGCCTATTGTAGGAATACCATATGATTCTCTTGGTTAATGGCCCAAAGTCACTCAACCAACTATTGTGCGGTCCATAGGAATAATACTCACCTTCTCCTTCGGAAATGTCCAAAGTCATTGACTTCCATGTGTGTTGCAGAGTACCACTCACCTTCTCCTTTTGATTTAGTTACTCACCTATCCACTATTCATCTTTTTGCAGCTGTAGAACATTCCATGACTACAGTAGGAATAGAATTAACAATCTCTTGGTTATTTATCGAAAGTTACTCTGCTTATTTTAGTGAGAATTGCAAAAACTGTACTCACCTGATTTTTTTGATTAGCACAGTCACTTATTCTGCTAATTTTGACTACTGCAGTTGTGCTATCTCACGCCTGTTGTAGGAATAAAAATAAGATTCTCTTGGTTATGGCAAACTCACTCAACCAAATTTGAGCAGTCCATATGAATAATACTCCCTTCGCATTGGGAAATGTCCACGTCACCTGACTTTCATGTGTGTTCAGAGTACCACTCACCTCCTCCTTTTGATTAGTCACATCAACTATTCACTATTCATCTTCTTGCAGCTGTAGAACGTTCCATACTACAGTAGGAATAGATTAACAATCTCTTGGTTATTTATCCAAAGGTACTCTGGCTTATTTAGTGAGAATTTGCAAGAACTTGTCCTCACATGATTTGTTGTTAGCACAGTCACTGATGCTGCTGGTTGTGCAGTTTAGCTATCTCAATGCTGTTTTAGGAATAAAATAGATTCTCATTGGTTAATGCCGCAAGTCCACTCACCAAATATTGAGCTCTATAGGAATCAGATACTTCACCTCTCCATTGGTAAATGTCCAAAGTCATTGACTTTCATGTGTATTGCAGAGTACCACTCACCTTCTCCTTTTGATTTAGTCACTCACCTATCCACTATTCATCTTCTTGGAGCTGTAGAACGTTCCATAACTACAGTAGGAATAGAATTAACAATCTCTTGGTTATTTATCCAAAGTTACTCTGCTTATTTTAGTGAGAATTGCAAGAAATGTCCTCACCTGATTTTGTTGATTAGCACAGTCACTGATCTGCTGGTTGTGCAGTTGTAGCTATCTCAATGCCTGTTGTAGGAATAAAAATATGATTCTCTTGGTTAATGGCCCAAACTCACTCAACCAACTATTGAGTGGTCCGAAGGAATAATACTCACCTTCTCCTTGGGAAATGTTCAAAGTCATTGACTTTCATGTGTGTTGCAGAGTACCACTCAGCTTCTCCTTTTGATTTAGTCACTCACCTATCCATTATTCATCTTCTTGCAGCTGTAGAAAACTCCATGACTACAGTAGGAATAGATTTAACAATCTCTTGGTTATTTATCCAAAGTTACTCTGCTTATTTTAGTGGGAATTGCAAGAACTGTACTCACCTGATTTTGTTG
>NW_024098943.1:0-31544 GCF_016545835.1 Crotalus tigris
ACCTGAGCTAATCTCCGCCATGTCCTTTTTAAAGGGACGAAACCAGCAAAGATGAATAGGAGTTAAAATTAGCTTTAAAGGTAAAATTATCTCAGTAACTGACTTTCCTCTTAGGAATAAAGTGAATTCTTGGGGTAATTTTAGCCAAGAATTCAAGTTCTTAAAATAAAATTTTGATGGAACCTGAACTAATCTCAGCCACGTCCTTTTTAAAGGGACCAAACCAGCAAAGGTGAATAGGAGTTAAAATTAGCTTGAAAGGTAAAATTATCTCTTGAACTGACTTTCCTCTTAGGAATAAAGTGAATTCCTGGGTTAATTTTAGCCAAGAATTCAAGTTCTTAAAATAAAATTTGATGGAACCTGGCTACTCTCAGCCATGTCCTTTTTAAGGGACCAAACCAGCAAAGGTGAATAGGATTTAAAATTAGCTTTAAAGGTAAAATTATCTCAGGAACTGACTTTCCTCTTAGGAATAAAGTGAATTCCTGGGGTAATTTTAGCCAAGAATTTAAGTTCTTAAATTCTTAAAGGTGAATAGGAGTTAAAATTAGCTTTAAAGGTAAAATTATCTCAGGAATTGATTTTGCTTTCAGGAATAAAGTAATTTTTTTGGAATCTGAGGTAATTTTAATCAACGCACAAGCCCCTAAAAGTAAAATATATAATAATAATAAAGTTGGAAGGGATCTTAGAGGTCATCTAGTCCAACCCTCTGCTCAGGCAGGAAACCCTATAGTTTAACAAGTTAACAAGACAAGAAACTAGTGCAGGGGTAGGCAGCCTTGGCTCTTTTATAACTTGTGAACTTCAACTCCCAGAATTCCCGATCCAGCATGGCTCAGCTTGGAAACTTCCCTTTCCCCTCAACATGGCTGGCTCAGGAATTTTGGGAATTGAAGTCCAAGGGTCTTCAAATGTGGCCCTTTTATGACTTCTGTATTTCAATTCCCAGAATTCCTCAGCTAGCGTGCCTGGCTGAGGAATTCTGGGAGTTGAAGTCCAGGGGTCTTCAAACATGGCCCTTTTATGACTTGTGGACTTCAACTCCCAGAATTCCTCAGCCAGCGGGCCAATCCACAAGTCATAAAAGGGTTAAGTTTGAAGACCTCTGCCTTAAAAGAAGCAAAACCTGTAGAAAACAGGCTAGTGGCTTAAGGGAGCAATGTTACAAGTTATTGTATCTTGCCTTCTTTGACAAGTAGGATAAAACACATAAAACCCCTTTGACTGATTGCTTTTCTAAACTCTGAACATCCATGGTCATTTGGTGATGTTGATTTTTTTTTTTTTAATTTCAAAGGCATGAATCCATGTAGACGAAGAAGAAGACATCAACAGTAAGACAGATGGTTTAATTCACTCTCCAGTGTATTATGAAAGTGAGGAAGCCTGGCAGATACTGTTTGCAACATGTTAACTACTGTAAAAATCTTTGGGTCTTGCTAAAGTTTATCTTAAGACTTGCTTTAGCAAAGTTTTTTTTTAAACATTACAAAGTATCAAGGGTAAAAAGAGCAGTCATAAGTGTGACAAACATGCCTAAAAAGTAGCAAAAAAATTTCTGACACAAGACAATTTTAGCTATTGGCTGTAGATCTTAGAATCAGACAGATACCAGCCTCCTCCAGTACCTGAGGACTCCCTCAGTGAGACTCAAGCCGGAAGGGAATCCTTTGGGATCACCTCCCTCTCACCTTCACACCCTTGGAAATAATGTCAATACTAGCCAGACTTCTTAGAAGCAAAAGTAAACCTGGTGATGCATTTTAATATGAGGAATACCAATAAAGAAGAATATTTGTGGTTAACAGTTGAAATGAGGTGTCTTTGGTGCTCTCTGAGCTTGGCGGTTTTCTTGTAGACCAAGCATGTCCAAACTCGTGACGTCAGGTGACGTCATGCAACGCATCGGGCTGGTTTTGCCCTTGCCGGCAATGGGGTGGGCGTGGCTTCCACGTGACCTGTCCGGTCCATGGGCCGGCAATTTGACACCCCTGTTGTAGTGCAGTTTGTTCCCAGTTTATGTTCTAGTGCAGTGGTGGTGACCCTATGGCACTCGGAGCCCTCTCTGTGGGCACATGTGCTGTTGCCCCAGCCTTGCCTCCCCCTGCGACCCCCTCCTCTCCAGCAGCTCCCCTGAAGGAGACTCGCCCTCGAGCGTGGCCCACACGGAGCAGCGCAGCCAAGGACATGGCAGCCAGGCAGCGTAGACAAGACTCTGCCCTCACACCCCATCATGCAGCTGATGCTGCAGGGCGCGGGCAGAGGGCGTGGCTGCCATAGTGCTGCTGGGCTGCCTGGGCAATCTGCGGAGGGCCATGGAGGTGGTAAGTGGTCCTGTGGGCGGGGGGGGTGGGGGGTGGGGGGTGGGGATGGAGGGGTGGAGCGGGGTCGGGGCAAGTTTTTGGGCACTCGGTCTCTAAAAGGTTCGCCATCACTGTTCTAGTGGCTCCTTTCAGTGTTAGCGAAAATGGTCTTGGAGGTTGTTTGTTGCGCTATGTGTTGTTAGCTTCTTTGGCAGCTCCTTGATTAGGGTATTGTTTACTTCTTGATTGTTGGTCTGGAAATTTAGCCTTGGCAATGGTTCATAGAACCAAAAAGAAAACATCAATGGCCCTTTTTAATGTTAGGTGGGCCATTGATCTGTAAAAGATGTTATAGTTTTGTAGCTTTGCAGACTGAGCAGAGGAAGTGCACTCTTCTACCAAATATTCTTCGAAAGAGACAACGTTGCTGGGCACGACTGAGGAAGAAACAAAGGAGAAAGAAGAAAAAAGAAGAAAAAAAGAGCAAGAAAATGTCTCCAGCGCAAGCCCTCTTAGTCTTCGGCTGTGATGGCACCCTCTACGCGGAGAGGTATGTTTAGTTGAGTCTTATATTCTTTAAAGCTTTAGGACAGGGGTCTCCAAACCTGGCCCTTTTATGACGTGTGGACTTCAACTCCCAGAATTCCTCAGCCAGCGTGCTGAGAGTTGAAGTCCACAAGTCATAAAAGGGCCAGGTTTGGAGACCCCTGCTTTAGGATATGGAGGGAGGTGGATGGTCTTCCAGTAATTATGCCTAGGTAAGCAAGGGTAACCCCTGTGTCTGGGGTAATAGTAACCACTGTGTATTGTGCATTCTTAGGAGTAAAACCCCAGTTCCAACTGAAGTAATGCTGACTTTCAAGGCACGAATCCAAAATGACCTGTAGACGAAGAAGAAGACATCAACAGTAAGACAGATGGTTTAATTCACTCTTTGGTGTATCATGAAATTGAGGAAGCCTGGCCAGTACTGTTTGGGCCTTGCTGAAATTTACCCTAAAGCAGTGGTGACGAACCTATGGCACGTGGAACAGAGGTGGCACTCTGAGCCCTCTCTATGGGCACGCGCGCCTTCGCCCCAGCCCCACCTCCCCCCGCGGCCCCCTCTTCTCCAGCAGACCCCCGGAGGAGAATCACCCCTGGGTGTGGCCCGTGCGCAGCAGCCCAGCCAAGGACATGGCAGCCGGGCAGTGGGGACATGACTCCACCCTCGCACCCTGTCGCATGCAGATGATGCTGTGGGGCGCAGGCAGAAGGCGTGGCTGCCATGGCACTGCAGGACCACCTGGGAGATCTGCGACGGGCCCTGGAGGCGGTAGGTGGCCCTGCGGGATGGCAGAGCGGGATGGGGAGGCGGGCGGGCGAGAGCTGGGGCAGGGCGGCTTTTGGACACTCTCAAAGATCTAAAAGGTTCGCCATCACTGCCCTAAGGCTTGCTTTAGCAGTTTTTTAAAAAAATGGTCTTGGAGGTTCTTTGTTGTGCTATTTGTTGTTAGCGTCTTTGGCAGTTCCTTGATTAGGACATTGTTTACTTCTTGATTGCTGGTCTGATGTTAATCATAGTGTTAATCTATGCATATCTCAGTGTGGATTGCTGGTGAAGAGGTGTTGTCTTTTTTGCAAAGTGGGTACATATTGTTTCTGTCTGTCTATTCATGGCTAATTTGTCAGAGTGACAGGCTCCTAGAAATTTATTAATGTTTTTGGACATTGCTTGGTCTACGACAGGGGTAGGCAACCTTGGCTCTTTTATGACTCGTGTACTTCAACTCCCAGAATTCCTGAGCCAGAATGGCTGGCTCAGGAATTCTGGGAGTTGAAGTCCACGAGTCATAAAAGAGCCAAGGTTGCCTATCCCTGGTCTAGGATAGTCAGTTTCCCAACTGTAACTATGGTGAGGTCTTTGAATTTATTGTGAAATTAAAGAGTTTTCATTATATATTCTGGCTGCTACCTGGTATTATGAGTGATATTTGATTTCACACCTTTCTTCCCTAGCATAATTTTAGCCATGGTGATGGTTCTTAGAACCAGAAAGGAAACCTCAGCGGCCCATTTACATGATCAGTGTGGCCGGTGATTAATAATAGATTTTATAGATTTGTGCCTGGCATAATTCTAGCCAATGGTGATGGTTCTTAGAACCAGAAAGAAAACCTCACTGGCCCTTCTTAATGCTAGGTGTGGCTGTTGATCTATAATAGATTTTATAGTTTTCTGGCTGGCATTATTTTAGCCATGACGATGGTTCTTAGAACCAGAAATGAAACCTCAATGGCCCCTTTCTAATGCTAGGTGTGGCCGTTGATCTATAAAAGATTTTATAGTTTCCTAGCTTTGCAGATTGAGCGGAGGAACAAGTTGCGCTCTTCTGCCAAATGTTCCTCGAAAGAGACGACGCATGCTGGGCATGGCAGAGGACGAAACCAAAGAGAAAGAAGAAGAAAGAAAGTAGAACCAAGATAGCAAGAAAATGTCTCCAGCTCAAGCCTTTGGCTGTGATGGCACCTCCTACACTGTGAGGTAAGTTTAGTTGAGTCTTGTATTCTTCAAAGTCTCAGGGTATGGAGGGAGGCGGATGATCCGTTATGCCAGGGGTCCCCAACCCCTGGTCGGTGGACCATCACTGGTCCGCAGCATGCCAGCAAGTGGGCCACACAAATAAGCAAAGCTCCATCCTCAAGATTCAGGCAGTATTCAAAACCACACCCCCTCTGGTCCACAGAAAACCTTTCTCCACGGCACCGGTCCTTGGTGCCCAAAAGGTTGTGAACCTCTGCATTATGCCTAGATAAGGAATGGTAACACCTGCATCTGAGCTAATAGTAACCATTGTGTATTGTGCATTCTTAGGAGTAAAACTCCAGGTGCAGCTGATGTAACATTGATATTTTTTTTTAATCTCAAAGGCGTCTACTATACCATCTTAGAAAACAGAAGACACAGTTGTCAGCCTGCAGTGTTGATGGTGAAAATGGAGAAAGAAGGACTGGAATAAAAGAATGAATATGGTCTCCATCAAGAATGCTACTTCACCAACTCAATCACAACTGAGCTGTAGATAATAAAGTTTTAAATGTTTGTTGCCAGGCATAAATTTAGCCATGGCGATGGTTCTTAGAACTGGGGGGGGGGGGACTCTCAATGGCCCCTTTTAAAGCTAGGCATGGCTGCTGATAGATTATAGACTTTATGGTTTTCTTGCCTGGCATAATTTTAGCCAGGGCAATGGTTTTCAGAACCTGAAATAAATCCTCAACAGCCCTTTTCTAATGCTAGGTGTGGCTGTTGATCTACAAAAGATTTTATAGTTTTTTTAGTTTTGCAGTCTGAGTGGAGAAACAAGTGGACTCTTGCTGACAAATGTTCTTCGAAAGGGACAACCCTTGCTGTGCACAGCAGAGGAAGACACAAAAGCAAAGAAAGAAAAAAGAAGACCAAGACAGCAAGAAAATGTCTCCAGCTCAAGCCCTATTAGCCTTTGGCTGTAAGGGCGCCTCCTACGCGGTGAGATAAGTTTAGTTTAGTCTTGTATTCTTCAAAGGATATGGAGGGAGGTGGGTGGTCTTCCCTACTTCTTGATCCGTTATGCCAGGGCTCCCCAATCACTGGTCTGTGGACCAGCACCGGACTGCAGCATGCCAGCAAGTGGGCCACACAAACAAGCAAAGCTCCATCCTCAGAATGCAGGTATTCAACCCCCCCCCTCTGGTCCGCGGAAACCCTTTATCCACGGCACCATTCCCTGGTGCCCAAACAGTTGGGAACCTCTGCATTATACCTAGATAAGGACCGGTAACACCTGCATCTGAGGTAATAGTAACCACTATACTTTGTGCATTCTTAGGAGTAAAACTCCAGGGGCAACTGAAGTAATACTATTTTTTTTAACTCAAAGGCTTCTACGACACCATCTTAGAAGATAGAAGACTCAGCTGCCAGCCTGCAGTGTTGATGGTGAAAATGGAGGAAGAAGGAATAGAACACAAGAATGAATATGGTCTCCATCAAGAATGCTACTTCACCAACTCAATCACAACTGAATTGTAGATAATAAAGTTTTAAAGGTTTGTTGCCAGGCGTAAATTTAGCCATGGCAATGGTTCTTAGAACTGGGGGGGGGGGAACTCTCAATGGCCCCTTTTAAAGCTAGGCATGGCTGTTGATAGATTATAAACTTTATGGTTTTCTTGCCTGGCCTAATTTTAGCCATGGTAATGGTTTTCAGAACCTGAAATAAAACCTCAACAGTCCTTTTCTAATGCTAGGTGTGGCTGTTGATCTATAAAAGATTTTATAGTTTTTTTAGCTTTGCAGACTGAGTGGAGAGCAAGTGCACTCTTGCTGACAAATGTTCCTCAAAGAGACAACCCTTGCTGTGCACAGCAGAGGAAGAAACAAAAGCGAAGAAAGAAAAAAGAAGACCAAGACAGCAAGAAAATGTCTCCAGCTCAAGCCCTATTAGCCTTTGGCTGTGATGGAGCCTCCTACACTGTGTGGTAAGTTTAGTTGAGTCTTGTATTCTTCAAAGACTTAGGATATGGAGGGAGGTGGGTGGTTTTCCACTACTTGTTGATCTGTTATGCCAGGGGTCCTCAACCCTCAGTCTGTGGACCAGCACTGGACCGCACCATGCCACCAAGCAGGCCACACAAACAAGCAAACTCCATCCTCAGGATGCAGGTATTCAAAACCATACCCCCTCTGGTCCGCGGAAACCCTTTATCCATGGCACCATTCCCTGGTGCCCAAATGGTTGGGAACCTCTGCATTATGCCTTGATAAGGAAAGATAACACTTGCACTTGAGGTAATAGTAACCACTGTACTTTGTGCATTCTTCGGAGTAAAACTCCAGGGGCAGCTGAAGTAATACTATTTTTTTTAACTCAAAGACTTCTGCTACACCATTGTAGAAGACAAAAGATGAAAATGGAGGAAGAAGGAATGGAACGCAAGAATGAATATCAAGAATGCTACTTCACCACATAAATCAAACCTGAACTGTAGATAATAGATTTAATACTTTTCTTGCCAGCTGTAAATTTAGCCACGGCAATGGTTTTTAGAACCAGAAAGGAAACTTCCCCAACAGCCCTTTTAAATGCTAGACACAGCTGTTGATTGATTATAGATTTTAAAGTTTTCTGCCTGGCGTAATTCTAGCCACGGTGATGGTTCTTAGAACCAGAAAGGAAATTACAACGGCCTTTTTAAATGACCAGTGTGGCTGTTGATTGATTATAGATTTTATAGTTTTCTGCCTGGCATAATTCTGGCCATGGCGATGATTCTTAGAACCAGAAAGAAAGCCTCAACGGCCCTTTTTAATACTAGGTGTGGCCGTTGATCTATAAAAGATTTTATAGCTTTAGAGTCCCTGAGAGTGAGGGGAGGAACATTTGCACGCCTGTTGCCAAATGTTCCTCAGAAGAGACACGGAGGAAGAAACAAAGGCGAAGAAAGAAAAAAGAAGAACCAAGACAGCAAGAAAATGTCTGCAGCTCAAGCCCTATTAGCCTTTGGCTGTGATGGCGCCTCCTACGCTGTGAGGTAAGTTGTATTCTTCAGAGTCTTAGGATACGGAGTGAAGTGGATGGTCCATTCTTCCTAGGAAATTGATGGTCCATTCTTCCTAGGTAAGTAGGGGGTAACAACTGCTTCTGAGGTAATAGTAACCACAGTGTATTGTGCATTCATAGGAGTAAAACGCCAGTGTCAGCTGAAGTAATGCTGATTTTTTTTTTTTTGTCTCAAAGGCATGTACTACAGCATCTTAGAGGACAGAAGACTCAGCATCGATGGTAAAAGTACAAGAAGAAGGAATGGAAATTAAGAAGAATATAATGTTTTAGATAATAGATTTTATATCGTTCTTGCCTGGCATAAATTAAGCCCTGGCAATGGTTATTAGAACCAGAAAGGAAACCTCCCCAACAGCCCTTTTAAATTCTAGGCATGGCTGTTGATCGATA
Source organism: Crotalus tigris (assembly GCF_016545835.1). Lineage (NCBI taxonomy): Eukaryota > Metazoa > Chordata > Lepidosauria > Squamata > Viperidae > Crotalus > Crotalus tigris. Next base: position 8,284 of record NW_024098943.1, read on the forward strand.
ATAGATTTTATAGTTTTCTGCCTGGCGTAATTTTAGCCATGGTGATGGTTCTTAGAACCAGAAAGGAAATTACAGCGGCCTTTTTAAATGACCAGTGTGGCTGTTGACTGAGTATAGATTTTATAGTTTTCTGCCTGGCATAATTCTGGCCATGGCGATGGTTCTTAGAACCAAAAGAAAACCTCAATGGCCCTTTTTAATGCTAGGTGTGGCTGTTGATACATTATAGATTTTATACCTTTCTTGCCTGGCATAATTCTGGCCATGGCGATGGTTCTTAGAACCAGAAAGAAAGCCTCAACGGCCCTTTTTAATGCTAAGTTTGGCCGTTGATCTATAAAAGATTTTGTAGCTTTAGAGTCCCTGAGATCGAGGGGAGGAACATTTGCACGCCTGTTGCCAAATGTTCCTCAGAAGAGACTCGGAGGAAGAAACAAAGGCGAAGAAAGAAAAAAGAAGAACCAAGACAGCAAGAAAATGTCTCCAGTTCAAGCCCTATTAGCCTTTGGCTGTGATGGCGCCTCCTACGCTGTTGTATTCTTCAAAGTTTTATGATATGGAGGGAGGTCAATGGTCCCCCTCCAGCAAAAAAAATTGATGGTCAATTCTTCCTAGGAAATTGATGGTCCATTCTTCCTAGATAAGTAGGGGGTAACAACTGCTTCTGAGGTAATAGTAACCACAGTGTATTGTGCATTCATAGGAGTAAAACGCCAGTGGCAGCTGAAGTAATGCTGATTTTTTTTTTTGTCTCAAAGGCATGTACTACAGCATCTTAGAGGACAGAAGACTCAGCGTCGATGGTAAAAGTACAAGAAGAAGTAATGGAAATTAAGAAGAATATAATGTTTTAGATAATAGATTTTATATCGTTCTTGCCTGGCATAAATTAAGCCCTGGCAATGGTTATTAGAACCAGAAAGGAAACCTCCCCAACAGCCCTTTTAAATGCTAGGCATGGCTGTTGATCGATAATAGATTTTATAGTTTTCTGCCTGGCATAATTCTGGCCATGGCGATGGTTCTTAGAACCAAAAGAAAACCTCAATGGCCCTTTTTAATGCTAGGTGTGGCTGTTGATCTATAAAAGCTTTTGTAGCTTTAGAGTCCCTGAGATCGAGGGGAGGAACATTTGCAAGCCTGTTGCCAAATGTTCCTCAGAAGAGACACGGAGGAAGAAACAAAGGCGAAGAAAGAAAAAAGAAGAACCAAGACAGCAAGAAAATGTCTCCAGTTCAAGCCCTATTAGCCTTTGGCTGTGATGGCGCCTCCTACGCTGTGAGGTAAGTTATATTCTTCAAAGTTTTATGATATGGAGGGAGGTCAATGGTCCCCCCCCCAGCAAAAAAAATTGATGGTCCATTCTTCCTAGGTAAGTAGGGGTAACACCTGCATCTGATGTAATAGTAACCACAGTGTATTGTGCCTTCTTAGGTGTAAAACCTCAGTGGCAGCTGAAGTAACGTTGATTTTTTTTTTATTTCAAAGGCATGTACTACAGCATCTTAGAAGACAGAAGACTCAGCTTTGATGGTAAAAGTACAAGAAGAAGGAATGGAAATCAAGAATGAATACGATCTTGTAGATAGTTTCAATGGACCTTTTAATTCTAGGTGTGGCCATTGATTGATAATAGATTTTATAGTTTTCTGCCTAGTGTAAATTTATCCATGGCTATGGTTCTTAGAACCAGAAAGAAAACCTCTCAGTGGCCCATTTAAATGACCAACGTGGCCAGTGATTAATCATAGATTTTATAGTTTTCTGCCTGGCGTAATTTTAGCCATGGCGATCGATCTTAGAATCATAAAAAAAGTTTCAATGGACCTTTTTAATTCTAAGTGTGGCCATTGATGGATAATAGATTTTATACCTTTCTTGCCTGGCATAATTCTAGCCATGGCGATGGTTCTTAGAACCAAAAGAAAACCTCAAGGGCCCTTTTTAATGCTAGGTGTGGCTGTTGATCAATTATAGATTTTATACCTTTCTTGCCTGGCATAATTCTGGCCATGACGATGGTTCTTAGAACCAGAAAGAAAGCCTCAACGGCCCTTTTTAATGCTAAGTGTGGCTGTTGATCTATAAAAGATTTTATAGCTTTAGAGTCCCTGAGATCGAGGGGAGGAACATTTGCACGCCTGTTGCCAAATGTTCCTCAGAAGAGACACGGAGGAAGAAACAAAGGCGAAGAAAGAAAAAAGTAGAACCAAGACAGCAAGAAAATGTCTCCAGTTCAAGCCCTATTAGCCTTTGGCTGTGATGGCGCCTCCTACGCTGTGAGGTAAGTTTTATTCTTCAAAGTTTTATGATATGGAGGGAGGTCAATGGTCCCCCCCCCAGCAAAAAAAATTGATGGTCCATTCTTCCTAGGTAAGTAGGGGTAACACCTGCATCTGAGGTAATAGTAACCACAGTGTATTGTGCCTTCTTAGGTGTAAAAACTCAGTGGCAGCTGAAGTAACGTTGATTTTTTTTTTATTTCAAAGGCATGTACTACAGCATCTTAGAAGACAGAAGACTCAGCTTTGATGGTAAAAGTACCAGAAGAAGGAATGGAAATCAAGAATGAATACGATCTTGTAGATAGTTGATTTTATATCTTTCTTGCCTGGCATAAATTAAGCCCTGGCAACGGTTCTTAGAGCCAGAAAGAAAGTTTCAATGGACCTTTTAATTCTAGGTGTGGCCATTGATTGATAATAGATTTTATTGTTTTCTGCCTGGTGTAAATTTAGCCATGGCTATGGTTCTTAGAACCAGAAAGAAAACCTCTCAGTGGCCCATTTAAATGACCAACGTGGCCCGTGATTAATCCTAGATTTTATAGTTTTCTGCCTGGCGTAATTTTAGCCATGGCGATCGATCGTAGAATCAGAAAAAAAGTTTCAATGGACCTTTTTAATTCTAAGTGTGGCCATTGATGGATAATAGATTTTATACATTTCTTGCCTGGCATAATTCTAGCCATGGCGATGGTTCTTAGAACCAAAAGAAAACCTCAATGGCCCTTTTTAATGCTAGGTGTGGCTGTTGATCAATTATAGATTTTATACCTTTCGTGCCTGGCATAATTCTGGCCATGACGATGGTTCTTAGAACCAGAAAGAAAGCCTCAACGGCCCTTTTTAATGCTAAGTGTGGCCGTTGATCTATAAAAGCTTTTGTAGCTTTAGAGTCCCTGAGATTGAGGGGAGGAACATTTGCACCCTGTTGCCAAATGTTCCTCAGAAGAGACACGGAGGAAGAAACAAAGGCGAAGAAAGAAAAAAGAAGAACCAAGACAGCAAGAAAATGTCTCCAGTTCAAGCCCTATTAGCCTTGGGCTGTGATGGCGCCTCCTACGCTGTGAGGTAAGTTGTATTCTTCAAAGTTTTATGATATGGAGGGAGGTCAATGGTCCCCCCCCCCAGCAAAAAAAATTGATGGTCCATTCTTCCTAGGTAAGTAGGGGTAACACCTGCATCTGAGGTAATAGTAACCACAGTGTATTGTGCCTTCTTATGTGTAAAACCTCAGTGGCAGCTGAAGTAACGTTGATTTTTTTTTTATTTCAAAGGCATGTACTACAGCATCTTAGAAGACAGAAGACTCAGCTTTGATTGTAAAAGTACAAGAAGAAGGAATGGAAATCAAGAATGAATACGATCTTGTAGATAGTTGATTTTATATCTTTCTTGCCTGGCATAAATTAAGCCCTGGCAACGGTTCTTAGAACCAGAAAGAAAATTTCAATGGACCTTTTAATTCTAGGTGTGGCCATTGATTGATAATAGATTTTATTGTTTTCTGCCTGGTGTAAATTTAGCCATGGCTATGGTTCTTAGAACCAGATAGAAAACCTCTCAGTGGCCCATTTAAATGACCAACGTGGCCAGTGATTAATCATAGATTTTATAGTTTTCTGCCTGGCGTAATTTTAGCCATGGCGATCGATCTTAGAATCAGAAAAAAAGTTTCAATGGACCTTTTTAATTCTCAGTGTGGCCATTGATGGATAATAGATTTTATACCTTTCTTGCCTGGCATAATTCTAGCCATGGCGATGGTTCTTAGAACCAAAAGAAAACCTCAATGGCCCTTTTTAATGCTAGTTGTGGCTGTTGATCCATTATAGATTTTATACCTTTCTTGCCTGGCATAATTCTGGCCATGGCGATGGTTCTTAGAACCAGAAAGAAAGCCTCAACGGCCCTTTTAATGCTAAGTGTGGCCGTTGATCTATAAAAGCTTTTGTAGCTTTAGCGTCCCTGAGATCGAGGGGAGGAACATTTGCACGCCTGTTGCCAAATGTTCCTCAGAAGAGACACGGAGGAAGAAACAAAGGCGAAGAAAGAAAAAAGAAGAACCAAGACAGCAAGAAAAAGTCTCCAGTTCAAGCCCTATTAGCCTTTGGCTGTGATGGCGCCTCCTACGCTGTGAGGTAAGTTGTATTCTTCAAAGTTTTATGATATGGAGGGAGGTCAATGTTCCCCCCCCCCAACACAAAATTTGATGGTCCATTCTTCCTAGGTAAGTAGGGGTAACACCTGCATCTGAGGTAATAGTAACCACAGTGTATTGTGCCTTCTTAGGTGTAAAACCTCAGTGGCAGCTGAAGTAATGTTGATTTTTTTTTTTTTATCTCAAAGGCATGTACTCTACACCATCCTAGAAGACAGAAGACTCACTTGTCAGCCTGCAGTGTTGATGGTGAAAAAGGAGGAAGAAGGAATGGAACGCAAGAATGAACATGATCTCCACCAAGAATGCTATTTCACCAATTATGTCAAAACTGACCTTTAGAACAATCGCTGAAAATGTAAGCCACTTTCATGATCACACCACACTACACATTTTAATCCTATCTGTGACCATTGCTACATAATAGGGATTCTCGTTTTCTTGCCTGTTGTATTTTTAGCCCATTCTAGGTGTGTTCCATGATGTACATAAGATTCCATACTTTTCTTGCCTCCTTACTGTTAGGCCTGGCAATGGTTCTTAAAACCCAAAAGAAAATGTCTATGGCCCTTTCTATTGCTAGGCTTGGTCACTGATTATTAAAACAGTAATTAGTATTCTGGCCTAGTGTAATGTTAGCCACAGCTGTACTTCTTAGAACTTGAGAAGGGCCACACAAGCATTCCACATGCCAATCCATCCTATAAATAGTGATGACTCATTTTTAGAGGTCTTTCAGTCCCTGAGCTTGTGTGACACTCACACCGAATGGATGTGGATAATTATCGGCTCCCAGACTCACTCAGTCCATGAGCAGATACTTTCTGAGACTCACACCAGAAGTCTCTCTCTTTCAGTCCCCGAGTGAGCAGCGAGGGCGAATCACACTGGAGGCGTCAACAGCCCTCGGCTGGAAGTCTCTCCCGGTCCCTGAGGCTCCCCAACTGAGTCTCAAACTGGAAGGGAATCCTTTTGGATTGCTTCCCTCACTGGTCAATGATGATCATGATCATTGCAGTCCATGAAACCAGAGAGACAAAAGAGATGCACTATTCCTGATTCCATCTGCACCGCCCCCCATGTTTAGGCATGGACCCTTGGTCACGCCTCCTTCGCCCCCTGCCACTCGCCTCAGCCCATTTACAGCCAGCTTTCCTCCTCCGTTGCCCTCCCGCAGCCATTCTCCACGGCCAGTGGACCCTTGGTCCTCTGCCCGTCGCCCTTCGGCCTGGACAATTCACCCAGACACCCTTTGTCCCGGGCCTTTGGCTATATGGGACAAATAGCCCCCAGCCATGGTGCTGCGGGGGCAGCATGCGATGAACAACCCCAGGGGCTGGGGAGGGCAGCTGTGATGCAAGATTTTTTTTAAAAAGTGCTCTGCTCTGCATGTTTTGGGGCCTTGCAGCTCTGACCCCAGAATCGGAAGGAGGGGGACTGGCAGCAGAAGTAGCAAGCACCGGGGCCACTTGGGGGAGCAGTCAGACAAGAGTGTGTTGGGGAACGAGGGAGGGAGGGAGGGGCACCTCAAGGGGACTTCACAAAGACAGCTTGACTCGCAACTCAAACGAAAGAGAGGAGGAGGAGAAAGGCCGGAGCAGCTTCTGCCACAGCCAGGGAGGCGGGTTAGGGGGGCACACAGGCAAACAGAGGGCTGGTGTGCTGCTGGAACTGGAGCGTCATGGGAGGGAAGCGTGGGCTAATGGGACTGCTTGCGCCTTGGGAGGGAAGGGAGGGCAACTGGCAAGGACTGGGGATGATGGGACTGTGTGCGCCGTCGTGGGAGGGAAGGGAGGGCAAATGGCAAGGGCTGGGGATGATGGGACTGCGTGCGCCGTCGTGGGAGGGACGGGAGGGCAAATGGCAAGGGCTGGGGCTGATGGGACTGCGTGCGCCGTCGTGGGAGGGAAGGGAGGGCAAATGGCAAGGGCTGGGGATGATGGGACTGCGTGCCCGTCGTGGGACGAAGGGAGGGCAAATGGGAAGGGCTGGGGCTGATGGGACTGCGTGCGCCGTCGTGGGACTGAAGGGAGGGCAAATGGAAGGGCTGGCGGCTTGATGGGACTGCGTGACGCCGTCGTGTGAGGGAAGGGGAGGGCAATGGGAAGGGCTGGGGCTAATGGGACTGCTTGCGCCTTGGGAGGGAAGGGAGGGCAACTGGCAAGGACTGGGGATGATGGGACTGTGTGCGCCGTCGTGGGAGGGAAGGGAGGGCAAATGGCAAGGGCTGGGGATGATGGGACTGCGTGCGCCGTCGTGGGAGGGACGGGAGGGCAAATGGCAAGGGCTGGGGCTGATGGGACTGCGTGCGCCGTCGTGGGAGGGAAGGGAGGGCAAATGGGAAGGGCTGGGGCTGATGGGACTGCGTGCGCCGTCGTGGGAGGGAAGGGAGGGCAAATGGGAAGGGCTGGGGCTGATGGGACTGCGTGCGCCGTCGTGGGAGGGAAGGGAGGCAATGGAAGGGCTGGGGCTGATGGGACTGGCGTGCAGCCGTCGGGGAGGGATGGGGAAGGGCAAATGGGAAGGTCTGGGCTGATGGGACTGCGTGCCCCGTCCGTGGAGGGAAGGGAGGGCAAATGGCAAGCTGGGCTGATGGACTGCTTCGCCTTGGGAGGGAAGGAGGGCAAATGGCAAGGGCTGGGGGCGATGACTGCGTGCGCCGTCGTGGGAGGGAAGGGAGGGCAAATGGGAAGGGCTGGGGCTGATGGGACGGCGCAATGGGAATGGCTGGGGCTGAGGGAAGGGAGGGCAAATGAAGGGCTGGGGCTGATGGACTGCCTGCGCCGTCGTGGGGGGAAGGGAGGCAAATGGCAGGGCTGGGGCTGATGGGACTGCGTGCGCCGTCGTGGAGGGAAGGGAGGGCAAATGGCAAGGGCTGGGATGATGGGACTGCGTGCGCCGTCGTGGGAGGGCGGGCAAATGGCAAGGGCTGGGGCTGATGGGACTGCGTGCGCCGTCTTGGGAGGGAAGGGCGGGCAAATGGCAAGGGCTGGGGCTGATGGGACTGCGTGCGCCGTCGTGGGAGGGAAGGGAGGGCAAATGGCATGGGCTTGGGGGTTGGAACTGTGACCCGTCGTGGGAGGGAAGGGTGGGTAGAAGCCAAGCTGGCCTTGCTGTTTGCCTGTGTGCCCCCCTAACCCGCCTCCCTGGCTGTGGCAGAAGCTGCTCCGGCCTTTCTCCTCCTCCTCTCTTTCGTTTGAGTTGCGAGTCAAGCTGTCTTTGTGAAGTCCCCTTGAGGTGCCCCTCCCTCCCTCCCTCGTTCCCCAACACACTCTTGTCTGACTGCTCCCCCCAGTGGCCCCGGTGGTTGCTACTTCTGCTGCCAGTCCCCCTCCTTCCGATTCTGGGGTCAGAGCTGCAAGGCCCCAAAACATGCAGAGCAGCCACAGCACTTTAAAAAATCTTGCATCACAACTGCCCTCCCCAGCCCCTGGGATTGCTCATTGCACGCTGCCCCCGCAGCACCATGGCTCCTGCCTGCCACCCAGCTGGCTGTGGGCTATTTGTCCTGTACAGACAAAGACCCAGGACAAACGGTATCTGGGTGAATTGGCCGGGCCGAAGGGCGACAGGCAGAGGGCCAAGGGCCCACTGGCCGTGGAGAATGGCTGCGGGAGGGCAGCGGAGGAGGAAAGCTGGCTGTAAATGGGCACGGGTGAGTTGATGGGCTGCATTTCTTGGGCAAAAGGCTGCACTGCTGCTGAGGCCATCCTGACTCAGAGGTGATGCCAAGGCACTCCTGACAGGGGTCTTCCAGCCCCTGAGTTACTATTCTGTGAAACTCACACTGAATGAGTAGGCAGCCAGACGCTCCCAGGCTCGTCCAGCCTCTGAGCACACACTCTGTGAGACCCACCCTGGGAGGGAGACCCTTTCAGTACCTGAGTGAGCAGCCAGGGCGAGTCACACTGGAGGAGTCAACAGCGCTCAACTACAAGCCTCCTCCGGTGCCCTAGCTGAGTCTCAAACTGGAAGGGAATCCTTTTGAATCGCTTCCCTCCCAACTTCATACCCTGAGAAATAATGTCAGCTGCAGCCAGATCTCTTGCAACCAAAAGTAAACCTGGTGACACACTTTAATACGAGGTATTGCCATCTCTACAAATTAATAACTAGTTTTTTGCTAGAGTGAAACATTATGTCCTTGAACTGGGAAAATAAATCTGTGTGACCCTTTTAAATTCTAGATGTGGCCATTGAAACCCTGAGTAGATTTCTTGCCTGGCTTAATTTAGGCACGATGGTCGTTCTTAGAACCAGAAAGCATCTCAATGGCCCTTTTTAACGCTGGGTGTGCCGGTGATTGATAATAGATTTTATAGTTTTCTGCCTGGCATAAATTTAGCCACAGCCATGGTTCTTAGAACCAGACAGAAAACCTCAACCGCTCTTGTTAATGTCTGGTGTGGCCAGTGATTGATAAAAGATTTCTATTTGGAATAATTTTATCCACGGCTGTTGTTTAAAATGTGTAAGTTATGTTTTGATTGATAAATATTAAACATGACACACAGTATGGCGGTCACCTCAAGAATTTTGATTTCTTTTGTCACACACATTTGTCTTTTTGTTCCTGAAATTTCTGTTTGACATTTATTTTTTGTAATACAACTGAGTTTTACTCCTGATTTACTGTTGTTAAGTAGTTGTGATGCTTATGGTAGACAAGTTTTATCTTTTACCTGTTTTTATGTATTCTTTCTTATCACCATCTCTTCACCAAGAGATACCTGTTGTGATATTTATGTATTTGAACACTGAAGTTGTGTTTTCTTTCTTCTGAGAAAAATCTTTTGATGACAACTATGGTTCCTTTTACACCTCACCTTTTGTCAAAAATGTCATTTTAAATTAGTGAACTATTTAACCCATGGTATTTTATCATTGCTTTTGTAATTTTTGTGTGACTTTTTATCCTTAAAATATTGGATTATGCTTTTATGTATTTTATCTGTAAGACTGTATTATGTTTTGAATTGTTGTACAAACTGTTGCAACTGGGTAACGCTTGGAAGATATGATGCAGAACAATAAAGTATTTTTTGAGTCTTCCTTCACTATACGTTCCAGCAGCCCAACCGGAATTGAAATGGGGTTTAAATAGAGTATAATACATTATACTTATAGTGTATTATACTCTATTTAAACCCCATTTCAATTCCGGTCGGGCTGCTGGAACGTGCTGCATTGCCTCAGCTGCTGCTTAATCTGTAAGTTTTGGGAGAATCCACCAGGAAAGTAGCGGCCCGCGCGCCTAATGGTGCGCGAATTATATAATTATATAACTAAAAATCACAAACAGTAGCAGTACATTCAGGGCAAGTGTGTGTGACATCCCTTGTATCTAAGATGTCTGGCTTAGTTCAGTGCAACACTTGCTTTGCAGCTGTCTTTCGCAGTACCCTTTTCAAACTTGGAAACTGTCCTATCTGTAAACAAATCACTAGCCTACAAGGACAGATCATTTACCTAGGGTCTGTAATCCGTGTTCTTCGGGCAGAAATTAGGTGTCCAGTTCAGCCCCTCTACTCTAGTAAGCCCCCATGCTATCAGCCCCCTTTACCACAAAGATCCTGCAGGAGAAGGGCAGTGTGGACAACCGTGGGATCTGGCAGGGTGAGAGCTGTGAACCATAAACACAAAGCTTTCGCTGTGTCCCTGCACAACAGTTACAGTGCCCTTGCTGACCTTAATAGGGACATTAAGGAGACAGGTAAAGGTATTTGTGAAGATAACTCAAATAAGCAGGGGATTGTGGTCCGAGATGAAGAACTAGATTCTGACAGGGAAAAGTGTGAATCAGGTATTGCACATCAGTCATGCAAGAATAGAAAGGCTCCCAAAAAGAGAAGCTACCTTCTGGTAGGTGATTCAATTATAAGGGATGTAAATTTAGGAAAGGACACAGAGGCTTTGAAAGAGGTCAGGTGTCTTCCAGGTGCTACTGCCAGTAGGGACAAGAAGCGTATTTCTAAAATAATCAAGAATGGCAGCAAGGACTTGGATGTGGAGGCTATTGTACATCTTGGCACTAATGATCTATCCCAAAAAGATGTACTCTCTGTGCAGAATGATTTCCAGAGCTTGGGGAAGGAACTTAGCAGAATAGGCTGTAGGCTTACTTTCTCAGAGGTCTTACCAGTGTATAAGGAGCAAAACGGAAAAGGCCAGCGCATAGCACAATTCAATATGTGGCTAAAGGAGTGGTGTAAAGGGGAAGGCTTTGGATATATTAGTCACGATGTCAGTAGCTGGTCCAATCAAAAGATGTACAAAAGAGATGGTTTGCATCCATCAAAAAAAGGGACTGAGTTACTCGGCTATAAATTCACAGATTTTCTGGAGGGAAATTTAAACTAAACAGCGGGGACAGGGAGTTAATTGACACGGAACAACCCTGTCCCCGGCAATTTAAAAACTATAGGGCTATCAGTGCATGTAGCATAGATGTGTGTGTGGACAAGAATATCAACCTTGCTATCAAGCAAAATGAAGCCTCTAATAGCGAGTGCCACATAAAGTGCACTAACCAAATAGGTGGTAAGACAATAGGGGAACTCAGGCACCACACAGGTTATGTAGAAAGGAAACACAGGGCCACCCACAAAGGACTCAAATGTTTATACACCAATGCACAGAGTATGAACAGCAAACAGGGTGAACTAGAAATTCAGGTTAATGAGGGCAGATACGATATTGTTGCCATTACGGAAACATGGTGGGATGAAACCCACACATGGAACACACAGCTAGAGGGATTTAAATTATTTAAAAGAAACAGACCAAATAAAAGAGGAGGTGGAGTTGCTCTCTATATAAGAAATAACTACATCTCCACAGAAATAGAGCACAACAATGATAAAAACTGTCTTGAATGCATTTGGGTCAATATAAAAGGGAGGGGAAATGACATTGCCATAGGTGTATACTACAGACCACCCAACCAAACAGAGGAAATAGATGAACTTTTTGCTAGTCAGCTAACTAAGGTATGTAGGAAGCACATCACAATAGTAATGGGGGACTTTAACTACCCTGACATCAACTGGGAGACAAACTCCGCACCAAGTGGAAGATCAAACAGGTTCCTGGCAAACCTAGCAGACAACTTTGTCTCCCAAAAAGTAGAGAAGGGAACTAGGGGATTAGCCATTTTGGATCTAATTCTCACTAACAGAGATGAAATGATAGACGGTGTTGAAGCCATAGGAACCCTGGGAGGAAGTGATCATGCAATATTAGAATTCAACATTATAGAAGCACAAGCAATAGAACACAGTCAAACTAGAGTCTTGGACTTCAAGAGAGCTAATTTCAATAAACTTAGAGAGGGCTTGGGAAGGATTCCATGGATGAGAATCCTCAAGGGGAAAACAACTCAAGAAGCTTGGAAATTTTGAAAAATGAGATAATAAAAGCACAGTCTAGCACAATACCAACAAAGAGGAAAAACAACAGCTCTCAAAAGAAACCAGCATGGCTGCATAAAGAACTCTCTGACAAATTGAAAGATAAAAAGGACAAGTATAGAAAGTGGAAAGAGGGGAACATAACTAAGTCAGAATATCAGCAAATAGCCCGAGCCTGCAAAGATGAAGTGAAGAAAGCCAAGGCTCAAAATGAACTAAGGCTTGCGACCAAAGTCAAAAATAACAAAAAAAGCTTCTTTCAACATGTAAAAAACAAGAAAAAAGTGAAGAAAATGATTGGTCCATTAGTGGGTGGAAGTGGCAAGAAGGTGACAAGCAACAGGGAGAAAGCAGAACTATTTAACTCATTTTTTGCATCTGTCTTTACACAAAGGGAAAAAACAGACCAACCTATCAAAAATAGTGCCATAAAAAACAAAACAGAAACACAAATTAAGATAGGCAAGAAAATGGTTAGTGAGCACCTGTCCAGCCTAGATGAGTTCAAATCGCCAGGACCAGATGGATTACATCCCAGAGTTCTCAAGGAACTGGCAGATGTGATATCGGAGCCACTGAACTATATTTTTCAAAGATCCTGGAACACAGGGGAACTACCAGAGGACTGGAAAAGAGCTGATGTAGTTCCCATCCTCAAAAAAGGAAAAAAAATGGATCCAGGAAATTACAGACCTATCAGCCTGACCTCAATACCTGGGAAGATCCTGGAAAAGATAATCAAACAACGAATCAACGAACACCTAGAGGCAAACAAAGTCATTACTAAAAGCCAACACGGGTTTGTCAAAAATAGATCATGCCAGACAAATCTTATTGCATTCTTTGACCAAGTGACAAAATTAGTGGATCAGAGGAATGCTGTGGACATAATTTACTTGGACTTCAGTAAGGCATTTGATAAAGTAGATCACAACCTACTACTTGACAAGATAGAAAAATGTGGGGTAGACAGAACCACCACCAGATGGATCCATAGCTGGCTGACCGGCCGTACTCAGCGAGTGGTCCTCAATGGAACTGCATCTATATGGAGGGAAGTGTGTAGTGGGGTGCCCCAGGCTCTGTTCTGGGCCCAGTACTCTTCAACATCTTCATCAACGATTTGGATGAAGGGATAGATGGGGAACTCATCAAATTTGCAGACGACACCAAGCTGGCAGGAATAGCCAACACTCCAGAAGACAGGCTTAAGATACAGAAGGATCTGGACAGACTTGAACACTGGGCACTAACTAACAAAATGAAATTCAATGGTGAAAAAAGCAAGGTTCTACATTTAGGCAAGAAAAACCAAATGCACAAGTACAGCATAAGTGGCACCATGCTCAATAGTAGTAACTGTGAGAGGGACCTCGGAGTCCTAGTAGACAATCACCTAAATATGAGCCAGCAGTGTGCTGCAGCTGCCAAAAAGGCCAACACAGTGCTAGGCTGCATTAACAGAGGGATAGAATCAAGATCACGTGAAGTATTAATACCACTCTTCAATGCCTTGGTAAGGCCACACTTGGAATACTGCATCCAGTTTTGGTCACCACGATGCAAAAAAGATGTTGAGACTCTAGAAAGAGTACAGAGAAGAGCAACAAAGATGATTAGGGGACTGGAGGCTAAAACATATAAGGAACGGTTGCTAGAATTGGGTATGTCTAGTTTAACGAAGAGAAGGACAAGGGGGGACATGATAGCAGTATTCCAATATCTCAGGGGCTGCCATAAAGAAGAGGGAATTAAGCTATTTTCCAAAGCACCTGAAGGCAGGACAAGAAGCAACGGGTGGAAACTAATCAAGGAGAGAAGCAACCTAGAACTAAGGAGAAACTTCCTGACAGTGAGAACAATTAATCAGTGGAACAGCTTGCCTCCAGAAGCAGTAAATGCTCCAACACTGGAAGTTTTTAAGAAGAGACTGGACAGCCACTTTGTCCGAAATGGTGTAGGGTTTCCTGCCCGAGCAGGGGGTTGGACTAGATGACCTCCAAGGTCCCTTCCAACTTTACTAATATGAATATGAATATATTTGGGATCCTGCGGTCAGGAGCTTGGACCTGTTAGGCACCTTGTGCTCCTGCCCTGTGCCGAAATCACCGAGGATCATCTTTTGTAAGGATTTGGGGGTTCTACCAAAATAAACTTCCAATGAAGTTTTTTGTGCTTTATATAACAAATGTTTTAGATTTCTCTCTCTCCCTCTCTCATCTATTATCTATCTCACCTATTAATCATCTATATCAGACATGTCAAACACAATGCCCGGGGGCCGGATGCGGCCCGCAAAGTGGTTTCATGTGGCCCACGAAGCCATCCTGGAAACAGTGAGGGAGCCCGCTGTCTTGGCCCCAGCCGGCTGGGAGCCAATGTACAATTTTGTGGTGGCCATCTTGGTACTTGCCCCAGTGGACCATGCCTTGGCACTTGCCCCCGTCCCACCCCCTTCTGCCAGAGACCCTCAGATCTGTCCCATTCCTGCCCAGACCCCCACAGGCACCCTTGACGCGACTGGTGTAGAATTAAGATACAGTAGGCCACACCCACTCCATGCACACCCACCCAGTAGGCCACACCCACTCTGGCCACACACCCCAGCCCCCCCCCCAAGCAACTGCAATGCTGATGCGGCCCTCAGTGAAATTGAGTTTGACACCCAATCTATATTTAATCTATCCAGTAACCTTTTCTGCTGTACCTTGGGGAAAAAATGCCATGGACTTACCTGGCTACAGGAGGGCAGCATTCCCTGTTTTGCCCTCCTCAGTGCCCTATTAGAAATGAAATTTTAGCTTCTGCAATTATCTTTTGTATTCCCAGCAGCCTCTTCTGTGGCTGCTTTGAGCTTCCATCAAAGGAAGGAAATGAAAGAATAAAAATAAGCCACTTCAGGGCTTCTTTGCTAAACGTTACAGCACACACTGGCCACAAGAGGGCAGACTTTGCTGCTTTGACTAAACTCAGTTTTATACGTGTTTGCTTATTATGTATATTCCTTTATCAAAGGTGTACTCTGAGTGCCCCTAGGAGTCAGCAACCTGCGGCTCTGGAGCCGCATATGGCTCTTTGAGCCTTCCCCTGCGGCTCCCAGCCTCCTCTGCCATTTGCAGACAGAGAGAGAGGCACTTGTGCTTCCCCCCTCCTCTCTCTCTCTCTCTCTCTCTCTCTCTCTCTCTCTCTCTCTCTCTCTCTCTGTGTGTGTGTGTGTGTGTGTGTAAAAAAGAGAGTGGACTCACAGTGTTCTCCGACGAGCTAAAAAGCTTACTGGATGGCACTCCTCCTTTTGCTGCGTCTCTGCAGGAAGCAGGAAGGGCAGGAGAGAGCTAGCTAGCCCAGCTATGCTGACTCAGGAATTCTGGGAGTAGAAGTCCATGAGTCATAAAAGATGTTTTCGGTTGTAAATGGGTCCAAGTGGCTCTTCGAGTGTTTTGGGTTACCTACTCCTAGGGCCTAAGAAAAAAGCACTGAGTTGTAGGAATCATAACAAATCACCAGAATTCTTGATCGGTTTAATTTCCTGCTTTTACCAGCTGGTCTTGGGGTGAAGAGAATCAAATCCTGCCACAAGACCTCCCAGTTGCTATTGGCACAGCCTTCTCAAAACAACACAACTCCATATTTTGAGCTGGAGCACAGGCTTGAACCAGAGGAGCCGGTCAAATTTCCCCCGAACCCTGAATTAACCACAAAACAACGGCTAAAAGGAGAATAGTTTCTCCTTTCTGTTATGTTTTTCCTTCTAAACAGTAGAAGAAAATACAGTGAGCAATTGCTTTGGGAGATCAACAATAACAACAATAGAGTTGGAAGGTCTTGTAGTCCAGCAGGAAAGCCTATAGTACCACTTCAGACAAATGGTTGTCAAGTCTCTTCTTAAAAACCTGAGGCCCTACTCTTTCCTTGCCCAAAAGAGGGCAAAAAAGTCAGGCTTTCCCAAGATATGAAAGACTATGTTGTTATTTTAGGGGCAAAGTCATCAGAACGCAGCCTTAGGCAGGAATAGCAGCCACACAAGGAAATCAACCTTACCTGCCAACTTCCAGTCACACATGCGCAGTAGTCCTCCACTGTCTTACACACCGACCTCCCCGGGATGGCCAACTTCCTGTCCGTTTCTGTGGCCGTCCTTCCACTTCCATTCAGAACGACCTTCTCGGCATGGCCGACTTCCTGTCCCTAAGCAGGCGGCTGGATGCCGGTACGAGAGACTAGGAGGCTGGGTCTCTTTGTGCCCTTTCCACTTCAGAGGGAGAAAAACAAGAGGCCAAATTGGGAACATAGAGATACAGTTCATATGTTGGAAACATAAATTTCAGGGATTCTTTC
Organism: Crotalus tigris; assembly: GCF_016545835.1. Lineage (NCBI taxonomy): Eukaryota > Metazoa > Chordata > Lepidosauria > Squamata > Viperidae > Crotalus > Crotalus tigris. Next base: position 24,471 of record NW_024098943.1, read on the forward strand.
TCAGGCTTAGTTGCCCCATCTGCATTTGTAAAATGGCCCCTGGGCCCCGTTTTACAGCCGGAGAGGGCAAGACAGGTTCAGGGAACAGAACAGTCGGGATTTTGAGGTTATTCTTTTGCATCTGTATTATTAGAAGCCTTGATATTAATAATTATAGAGCAGGGCTTTTCAACCAGTGGTATGTGTACCACTTGTGGTACTTTGCCACATGGCCTGTAGACCGTGATTGCAAGTCAAGTGTAGTAGGGGATGGGAATGAGCCTATCGTGGCTTATTAATATTAATAAGGTTTTAATAATAAAGAATAATCATCATCTTAAAACGCCATTAAAGAGGTTTATTTATTTTTGTGGCTGCAGTATCTGATTTGACAGAGTTTTCTGTCCCTTGGCTATAGGATGGAGGCCATTAAAAAAAGCCTACCATTGACTCCAAGCTAAAGCTATGAGACGGGAAAGTGTGCCCTCTTCTGGTCAAAAACGGGTATTGTGGCCACCAAAAGAAATAAACCTTTTTAATGGCATTTTAAATTCTCTATCTTTATTAACAGTATTAACACCTTATTAATAGGGCCAGGGGAGGCCCGTTTGCTGCAACGCAGGCGCGGAAGAAGAAATCTGCTTCAAAAGCCTTAAATCTAGTTAAGGAGGACTATGATGCCCTATTAATATTAATAAGGTTTTAATAATAAAGAATAACCTTAAAATGCCATTGAAAAGTTTTTTTTTAATTTTTATTTTTAACCAACAAAACAGAACAAAGCAAAATATAACACACATACACATACAATATATACTCCTTTTTTTTACAGCAATTACGTAACGGTAATCTAATATTTACATTTCCCCCTTATTCTTCTTTAGAATATTTGTCCTTATAGCCCCATTATTTCTTATTTACATTTTTCTTCCTACATGTTCTACTTCTTACTAAGAATAATTCATATTATTATACATTATTATAGACATATTTTCACTTTTGACCTTTATTTATTCTCCTCTATTGAAAAGTTTTTTAATGGCTCCTCTACCTGCTTCAATCACAGGATGGCACTGTTTTTTGACCCTTAATACCATTCAATAACTTCAATAGATCAATAATAATAATCTTAAAATCATATTAAAAGGATTTATTTCCTTTTGTGACTGCTATTCCTTCTTTAACCGTAGGACTCAATTCTTCCCAGAGGGCTTGACCGCTTTAGTCTCAATAAATAACTTCCCCTCTCCCAGGAAACAGGCGATGGGAGCATAAGGGGGCCTCCTGTGGACTTTCCTCACTGTTTTTAAATATCCCTAGGCTACACCCAACCTAAGCAAAGCAGCTACCAACAGAATAAGAGACGTGGAGTTCCAGCTAGAACTTAACAGAATCTCTCTCTGCAGCAAGAAAATGGATTAAATGGGGTGTGTGGGGACCAGCAAGGTATCTGAAAGACCTGAGCTTTCCTAAGAGAGGAATCCTACCTCCTGCTATTTCCCACCAAAACTGCAATATTTAGAGGAGCTGGGGTAATCGCAACCTCCCACCGTGTTTCCCACTGCCTCTTGCGGTTTTTACTGGGCTCCCAACCTTCCTCCAGTTCCATCCCCGTCTTTTTAAAAGGAAAAGCCTTAATCTCACTGAAGCTGGCAAAAAAGGGGGGGAAAAATCCTCAAGAACAACTTATCTGTTTTCCCCCAGTTCCTTCTTAACAGCCACAGAAAGGGGGGGGGTCACCCATTTGGCAGAGGGAGCGTGACCTCCTTTCTCCACTGCCTTTTCCAAAAAGGCTGAAGCTTTCATCCGGCAGGCGTCCCCACCCTTCCTCCTGGCCGCTACATCAGTCGATGCAGCTGTGACTGGGGGAAGTTAGCAAAATTGCAAGCCGGACTCTGCAAAGACCCGGGTCTCCTGCTTCCCCCAGAGAGACCTGCTTTACCTTTCTCTTACCTCTGGGCGGTGGGTGGGCTGTTTACGGCAACCTGGAGAGGAAAGGAAGAAATCTCCTACCCTTCCTAACCCTGACTTGTTTTGGACAAAGGTCTACAAAGTTAGATGGACGGCGAACAAAATAATAAAAGCCATTAGTTGCGACTTCTCACGTCTCATCCCTTTTATCCATCCTTTAAATGATAAACCTAGAAGGGAACGATAGGTTATACACATTTTCAAAATAAACTGCATTTATTTTTATATTGATCGTTTCTTAATAAAAATGCACACAATTTCAAATAGAGATGTGATATTGCGCCTATATTAATACAGAGGGATCTCTAAGAAATATAGTTTAGAAACATCAAACCTAAATACAAACCTACATACGTACGATCTCCTTAAAGAAATAGCAGGGCAGGAGAAACAAAACTATTCTTGAATAAAAATACCTGGATTTGCTTGAAGGGGGCGAGCGGGGTGCACTTTTTGGAGGAGCAACCTCTTTAAGATGTAACACAGGGAAGCGCGATACGACTGGTTCTTCTACAGCCGGGACTCGGGAGCTCGGAAAACACCATTCAACGGCTGCCTTGCTTGGCAGCCTTCGAGGGACCCCCGAGACGGGTCGGAACCCCCTTCCAGACCCGGAGGCCAAAAGCCTGGAGCGTGTCCCGCCGGCCCCGCCTCTAAAAAGGAGCTAAAAAGAAGCCGCGGCGGAGCTCGCGTAAACGACCCCGAAGTGTGTTGTTAAAACAAGCTAACTTCGTCTCTACGTTCCCAATTTAGCCCCTATAGCTGAAAGGGAAAGAGCGCAAAGAGACCAGGTCTCGCAACCTCCGGCGCCGCCGCCGCCACCGGTTCTCGGTCGCATTTTTACAGACACCGGCGGCGAAAGGCCAGGAACGGCCAGGCGGACATCTTAGGGGAGAGGACCAAACGAGTGGCCGGGGAGGAGGCGGGGGAGGGGGAAGGTGGGGATCCCCCGCTAACTAGGTAACAGAGAAAGCCGGTATCTTTCTGGAATCAGGAAATGCGGGGATGGCTCGGCTCACCTGAGGCAGTAGCAGGCTTCCTTTTTTCCTTCCTGAGGCCTCGCCGGTAGACGTGCGCTCCGTCAACGTAGTGCAGAAAAGAGCACGGGAAAAAGCAGGGAACGGACAGGAAGTTGGGGAAAGCCTCGGCGGATGGACAGGAACTCGGCCGTACTGGGAACGTCGTCGTCGTCGTCGGTGGTCATGCTACAAGACGGAAAGCTGTGCCCGCCTGTGGTCAAAAACGGGTACTGCGGTCGCCGAAAAAAATAAAGCTTTTAAATGGGGTTTTAAGGCTATTTATTTCCCCCCCGTCTTTATTAGTAGCCTCTTATTAATATTAATAGGGCGACGGGAGGCCCTTTTGCCATTTTCAAAGGTTTATTTCTTTTGGTGGCTGCTATACCCGGCTTGGCCACGCGAGGGCACTGTTTTCCCTCCCTTAGCGATAGCGGCATTGAGGCCGTGGAAAAGGCCTACGCTAGTAAATGCTATGGGACGGGTATTGCGGCCGCCAAGGGAAATAAGCCTTTTGAATGGGGTTTTCAAGGCTTACCTCGTTGATCGGACGTGGAGTCCGCCCTGCCCAGAAGGTCCCCGAAAAAAAGGAAGTGGAAGGACGATTAAGAAGCACGGACCGGAAGCCGGCCATATTGGAAAGGTCGCAATTCAACGACCCTGGAGGACGGCGAATTTGCGCGGACAGGAAGTCGGACATGCTGAGGAGGTCTACCCGAAAGGAAGTAGGGGGAAAGATTAAGAACAAAGGAACAGAAGTCGGACATGATGGAAAGGTCCTTTTACCGCAGCACCTGGGGGACGGCCGATACCGACGGACAGGAAGCCCGCCGTCCAGAGAGGGCCTCTCGCAGATTACTCGTCAAGAACCAGCCGGCGGACACGCGCAGAAGGCCGAGGGAAGCGGCCCGTCCCTTTCGGAGGAGCATAGAGTGGCGACCCTTTGGCTGACGCTCTGCGCTTTGGGGCTTAGCTTCTCTGTGTCCCGATCCTGGGCAAGTGGCCTACGACGGCCTCCCTGGTAACGCTATGGGACGGGAAACACTGCCCTCCTGTGGTCAAAAGCGGGTACTGCTGCCGCCCAAAGAAATAAATACTTTTGAATAGCATTTGAAGCTTATTCTTCTCTATTTTTATTCTTAACGCCTTATGATTAATATTAACGTGGCGACGGGGGGGGGCCCGGTCGGTGCGACACGGGCGCAGAAGAAATCCTGGTTCCAATCTTAAACCGAGTTAAGGCCTATTGTGGCTTATTCATATTAATAAGGTTTTAATAATCAAGAATAATCATCTTAAAGAGGTTTATTTATTTTTCTGGCCGCAGTATCTGATTTGACCAGTTTTCCGTCCCTTAGCAGGGCTGGCTCAGGAATTCTGGGAGTTGAAGTCCACCAGTCATCAAAGAGCCAAGGTTGCCTTACCCCTGCCTTAGCTATAGGATGGAGGCCATTAAAAAGGCCTAGGATGGACTCCAAGCCAAAGCTATGGGACAGAAAACTGTGCCCTCCTGGGGTCAAAAATGGGTGTTGCGGCCACCCAAAGAAATAAACCTTTTTAATGGCATTTTAAAATGACCGTATTCTCTATCTTTATTAACGGTATTAATACCTTAGTAATAGACGAAGGCCTACAAAGTTAGATGGACGGCGAACAAATTAATAAATGCCATTAGTTGCAACTTCGCACGTCTCACCCCTTTTATCCATTCTTTAAATGATAAACCTATAAGGGAACGATAGGTTATATACTTTTCCAAAATAAACTACATTTATTTTTATATTGATCGTTTCGTAATAAAAATACACAATATTTCAAATAGATATTTGATATTGCGCTTATATTAATACATAGGTATCTCTAAGAAATATAGTTTAGAAACACCAAGCCCAAATACAAACCTACATACGTACGATCTCCTTAAAGAAAAAGAAGGGCAGGACAAACAAAACTATTCTTGAATAAAAACATCTGGGTTTGCTTGAAGGGGGCGAGCGGGGTGCACTTTTAGGAGCAACCTCTTAAGGTGTAACACAGGGAAGCGCGATACGACTGGATCATGGAGAAAGCTAGGGAGTTCCAGAAAAACATCTACTTCTGCTTCATTGACTATGCTAAAGCCTTTCATTGTGTGGATTGTGGCAAGTTCTTAAAGAGATGGGAATACCAGACCATCTTATTTGTCTCTTGAGAAACCTATATGCGGGTCAAGAAGCAACAGTGAGAACTGGACACGGAACCACTGATGGGTTCAAAATTGGAAAAGGAGTCCGGCAAGGCTGTATACTGTCGCCCTGCCTATTTAACTTATATGCAGAGCACATCATGAAAAAGGCAGGGCTAGATGAAACAAAAGTTGGAATTAAGATTGCCGGGAGAAATATCAACAACCTAAGATATGCAGATGATACCACTCTAAGGGCAGAAAGTGAAGAGGAACTAAGGAGCCTCTTGATGCGGGTGAAGAAGGAGAGTGCAAACGTTGGCTTGAAACTCAACATTAAGAAAACCAAAATCATGGCATCCGGCCCACTCAATTGCTGGCAAATAGATGGGGAAGAAATGGGGGTGGTGACAGATTTTATTTTTCTGGGCTCCAAGATCACCTCAGATGGGGACTGCAGCCAAGAAATTAAAAGACGCTTGCTCCTGGGAAGGAAAGCTATGGCAAATCTAGACAGCGTACTAAAAAGCAGAGACATCACCCTGCCAAGAAAAGTGCGTATAGTCCAGGCCATGGTCTGCCCAGTTGCAATGTATGGCTGTGAAAGTTGGACCATAAGAAAGGCTGAGCGCCAAAGAATTGAGGCATTCAAACTATGGTGTTGGAGAAGACTCTTGCGAGTCCCTTGGACTGCAAGGCGTTCAAACTGGTCAGTCCTAGAAGAGATCAACCCCGACTGCTCTTTAGAAGGCCAGATCCTGAAGTTGAAACTCAAATACTTTGGCCACCTAATGAGAAGGAAGGACTCACTGGGAGAAGCGCCTAATGCTGGGAAAGATTGAGGGCAATAGAAGAAGGGGACGACAGAGAATGAGGTGGTTGGATGGAGTCACTGAAGCAGTAGGTGTGAACTTAAATGGACTCCAGAAGATGGTAGAGGACAGGAAGACCTGGAGGAACATTGTCCACGCGGTCGCAATGGGTCAGACACGACTTCGCAATTAACAACAACAACAACAAAAGAAATAAACCTTTTTAATGGCATTTTAAAATGACGGTATTCTCTATCTTTATTAACGGTATTAACACCTTATTAATAGGGCCCGGTGGAGGAAAATTCCACGTAGGGTCTCCTGCTTCAGCAGGCGGCTGGACTAGAAGACCTCCGAGGTCCCTTCCAGCTGTATTCTGACAGAATTTTCCTCCAATGGGATTTTCCCATGTATTTTACCAGGAAACATACATAGGGCAGCCTAGAAAACTCAGTGCCCTCCTAACCATACGCAAGCACTCCAAGTTTGTTGGCGATGTGCATTTTGCTCTAGGAGTTCACGGTGACGTAACCCTAACCCTAAGTGGAATTTTCCTCCAATGGGATTTTCCCAAGTATTTTACCAGGAAACATACATAGGGCAGCCTAGAAAAGTCAGTGCACTCCTAACCATACCCAAGGACTCCGAGTTTGTTGGCGATGTCCATTTTGCTCTAGGAGTTCACGGTGACCGTATACCCTAACCCTAAGTGGAATTTTCCTCATAATGGGATTTTCCCATGTATTTTACCAGGAAACCAACATGCATATGGCAACAGCCTAAAAAGTCATACACTCCTAACGATACCCAAGCACTCCGAGTTCGTTAACGATGTCCATTTTGCTCTCGGAGTTCATGGTGACGTAACCATAACCCTAAGTGGAAGTTTCCTCCAATGGGATTTTCCCATGTATTTTACCAGGAAACATAGATAGGGCAGCCTAGAAAAGTCAGTGCCCTCCTAACCATACCCAAGCACTCCGAGTTCGTGGGCGATGTCCATTTTGCTCTAGGAGTTCATGGTGACGTAACCCTAACCCTAAGTGGAATTTTCCTCCAATGGGATTTTCCCATGTATTTTACCAGGAAACAGAAAGGGCAGCCTAGAAAAGTCAGTGCCCTCCTAACCATA
>NW_024098944.1:0-16688 GCF_016545835.1 Crotalus tigris
AAATGTGAAACTGACCTCAAATTCGAAATGTATGCATATACTCAGGTTCCCCACAGGTTGGGGAACCCGAAAAAACATGTGTTTTCCGTATCTGACCTTTCCTTCAAAAGGTAGGCCTGGGCCAATATCACATTTGTTGGCAAATAACCCAATTAAGCATGAAAACTCAAAATGTGAAACTGACCTCAAATTCGAAATGCAAGCATATACTCATGTTGCGCACAGGTTGAGGAACCCGAACAAATATGTGTTTTCCGTATCTGACCTTTCGTTCAAAAGGTAGGTCTGGGCCAATATCACATTTGTTTGCAAATAACCCAAATAAGGACGAAAACTCAAAATGTGAAACTGACCTCAAATTCGAATGCATACATATACTCAGGTTGCCCACAGGTTGAGGAACCCGAAAAAACATGTGTTTTCCGTATCTGACCTTTCCTTCAAAAGGTAGGCCTGGGCCAATATCACATTTGTTCGCAAATAACCCTAATAAGGATGAAAACTCAAAATTTGAAACTGACCTCAAATTCGAAATGTATGCATAAACTCAGGTTCCCCACAGGTTGGGGAACCGGAAAAAATATGTATTTTCCGTATCTGACCTTTCCTTCAAAAGGTAGGCCTGGGCCAATATCACAATTGTTGGCAACTGGCCAATTAAGCATGAAAACTCAAAATGTGAAACTGACCTCAAATTCGAAATGTATGCATATGCTCAGGTTCCCCACAGGACTGGCAACCGAAAAAACATGTGTTTTCCGTATTGGATCTTTCGCTCAAAAGTTAGGCCTGGGATAATATCTCAATTGTTAGCAAATAAGCCAATTAAGCATGAAAACTGAAAATGTGAAACTGACCTCAAATTCGAAATGTATGCATATGCTCAGGTTCCCCACAGGTTGGGCAACCCGAAAAAGCATGTGCTTTCCGTATCGGACCTTTCGTTCAAAAGGTAGGCCTGGGCCAATATCTCAATCGTTAGGAAATAAGCCAATTTAGAATGAAAACTAAATATGTGAAACTGACCTCAAATTCGAAATGTATGCATAAACTCAAGTTCCCCACAGGTTGGGGAACCCGAAAAAAAGTGTATTTTCCGTATCTGACCTTTCCTTCAAAAGGTAGGCCTGGGCCAATATCACAAATGTTGGCAAATAAGACAATTAAACATGAAAAAATGTGAAACTGACCTCAAATTCGAAATGTATGCATATGCTCAGGTTCCCCACAGGTTGGGGAACCCGAAAAAACAAGTGTTTTCCGTATCGGACCTTTCGTTCAAAAGGTAGGCCTGGGCCAATATCTTAATTGTTGGCAAATAAGCCAATTTAGGATGAAAACTCAAAATGTGAAACTGACCTAAATTCAAAATGTATGCATATGCTCAGGTTCCCCACAGGTTGGGCAATCCGAAAAAACATGTGTTTTCCGTATCGGACCTTTCGTTCAAAAGGTAGGCCTGGGCCAATATCTCACTCGTTAGCAAATAAGCCAATTTAGGATGAAAACTAAAAATGTGAAACTGACCTCAAATTCGCAATGTATGCATATACTCAGGTTCCCACAGGTTGGTTATCCCGAAAAAACGTGTATTTTCAGTATCCGACCTTTCCTTCAAAAGCTAGGCCTGGGCCTATATCGCATTTTTTGGCAAATGGCCAATTAAGCATGAAAACTCAAAATGTGAAACTGACCTCAAATTCGAAATGTATGCATATACTCAGGTTCCCCACAGGTTGGGCAACCCGAAAAAAAATGTGTTTTCCGTATCGGCGTTTTCGTTCAAAACGTAGGCCTGGGCCAATATCACAAATGTTGGGAAATAAGCCAATTAAAGATGAAAACTCAAAATGTGAAACTGACTTCAAATTCGAAATGTATGCATATGCTCAGGTTCCCCACAGGTTGGGCAAACCAAAAAAAAAATGTGTTTTCCGTATCTGACCTTTCCTTCAAAAGGTAGGCCTGGGCCAATATCACATTTGTTGGCAAATAAACCAATTAAGCATGAAAACTCAAAATGTGAAACTGACCTCAGATTCGAAATGCATGCATATACTCAGGTTGCTCACAGGTTGAGGAACCCGAACAAACATGTGTTTTCTGTATCTGACCTTTCATTCAAAAGGTAGGCCTGGGCCAATATCACAATTGTTCGCAAATAACCCAAATAAGGACGAAAACTCAAAATGTGAAACTGACCTCAAATTCGAAATGTATGCATAAACTCAGGTTGCCCACAGGTTGGGGAACCCGAAAAAACATGTGTTTTCGGTATGTGACCTTTCCTTCAAAAGGTAGGTCTGGGCCAATACCACAATTGTTGGCAAATAAGCCAATTAAACATGAAACTCAAAATGTGAAACTGACCTCAAATTCGAAATGTATGCATATGCTCACGTTCCCCACAGGTTGGGCAACCCGAAAAAACATGTGTTTTCCGTATCGGACCTTTCGTTCATAAGGTAGGCCCACTGGGCCAATATCTCAATTGTTGGCAAATAAGCCAATTTAGGACGAAAACTCAAAATGTGAAACTGACCTCAAATTCGAAATGTATGCATAAACTCAGGTTCCCACAGTTTGGGGAACCCGAAAAAACATGTCTTTTCTGTATCTGACCTTTCCTTCAAAAGGTAGGCCTGGGCCAATATCACATTTGTTGGCAAATAACCCAATTAAGCATGAAAACTCAAAATGTGACCTCAAATTCGAAATGCATGCATATACTCATGTTGCACACAGGTTGAGGAACCCGAACAAATATGTGTTTTCCGTATGTGACCTTTCCTTCAAAAGGTAGGTCTGGGCCAATATCACATTTGTTTGCAAATAACCCAAATAAGGACGAAAACTCAAAATGTGAAACTGACCTCAAATTCGAAATGCATGCATATACTCAGGGTGCTCACAGGTTGAGGAACCCGAACAAACATGTGTTTTCTGTATCTGACCTTTCCTTCAAAAGGTAGGCCGGGCCAATATCACAATTGTTGGCAAATAAGCCAATTAAACATGAAAACACAAAATGTGAAACTGACCTCAAATTCGAAATGTATCCATATGCTCAGGTTCCCCACAGGTTGGGGAACCCGAAAAAACATGTGTTTTCCGTATCGGACCTTTCGTTCAAAAGGTAGGCCTGGGCCAATATCTCAATTGTTGGCAAATAAGCCAATTTAGGATGAAAACTAAAAATGTGAAACTGACCTCAAATTCGAAATGTATGCATATGCTCAGGTTTCCCACAGGTTGGGCAACGCGAAAAAACATGTGTTTTCCGTATCGGACCTTTCGTTCAAAAGGTAGGCCTGGGCCAATATCTCAATCGTTAGCAAATAAGCCAATTTAGGATGAAAACTAAAAATGTGAAACTGACCTCAAATTCGAAATGTATGCATAAACTCAGGTTCCCCACATGTTGGGGAACCCGAAAAAACGTGTATTTTCAGTATCCGACCTTTCGTTCAAAAGCTAGGCCTGGGCCTATATCGCATTTTTTGGCAAATAACCCAAATGAGGATAAAAACTCAAAATGTGAAACTGACCTCAAATTCGAAATGTATGCATATACTCAGGTTCCCCACAGGTTGGGGAACCCGAAAAAACATGTGTTTTCCGTATCTGACCTTTCCTTCAAAAGGTAGGCCTGGGCCAATATCACATTTGTTGGCAAATAACCCAATTAAGCATGAAAACTCAAAATGTGAAACTGACCTCAAATTCGAAATGCATGCATAAACTCAGGTTCCCCACAGGTTGAGGAACCCGAACAAATATGTGTTTTCCGTATCTGACCTTTCGTTCAAAAGGTAGGTCTGGGCCAATATCACATTTGTTTGCAAATAACCCAAATCAGGACGAAAACTCAAAATGTGAAACTGACCTCAAATTCGAAATGCATACATATACTCAGGTTCCCACAGGTTGGGGATCCCGAAAAAACGTGTATTTTCAGTATCCGACCTTTCCTTCAAAAGCTAGGCCTGGGCCTATATCGCATTTTTTGGCAAATGGCCAATTAAGCATGAAAACTCAAAATGTGAAACTGACCTCAAATTCGAAATGTATGCATATACTCAGGTTCCCCACAGGTTGGGCAACCCGAAAAAAAATGTGTTTTCCGTATCGGCGTTTTCGTTCAAAACGTAGGCCTGGGCCAATATCACATTTGTTGGCAAATAAACCAATTAAGCATGAAAACTCAAAATGTGAAACTGACCTCATATTCGAAATGCATGCATATACTCAGGTTGCTCACAGGTTGAAGAACCCGAACAAACATGTGTTTTCTGTATCTGACCTTTCCTTCAAAAAGTAGATCTGGGCCAATACCACAATTGTTGGCAAATAAGCCAATTAAACATGAAACTCAAAATGTGAAACTGACCTCAAATTCGAAATGTATGCATATGCTCACGTTCCCCACAGGTTGGGCAACCCGAAAAAACATGTGTTTTCCGTATCGGACCTTTCGTTCAAAAGGTAGGCCTGGGCCAATATCTTAATTGTTGGCAAATAAGCCAATTTAGGATGAAAACTAAAAATGTGAAACTGACCTCAAATTCGCAATGTATGGATATACTCAGGTTGCCCACAGGTTGGGCAACCCGAAAAAACATGTGTTTTCCGTATCGGACCTTGCGTTCAAAAGGTAGGCCCACTGGGCCAATATCTCAATTGTTGGCAAATAAGCCAATTTAGGATGAAAACTCAAAATGTGAAACTGACCTCAAATTCGAAATGTATGCATAAACTCAGGTTCCCACAGTTTGGGGAACCCGAAAAAACATGTCTTTTCCGTATCTGACCTTTCCTTCAAAAGGTAGGCCTGGGCCAATATCACATTTGTTGGCAAATAACCCAATTAAGCATGAAAACTCAAAATGTGAAACTGACCTCAAATTCGAAATGCATGCATATACTCATGTTGCGCACAGGTTGAGGAACCCGAACAAATATGTGTTTTCCGTATGTGACCTTTCCTTCAAAAGGTAGGTCTGGGCCAATATCACATTTGTTTGCAAATAACCCAAATAAGGACGAAAACTCAAAATGTGAAACTGACCTCAAATTCGAAATGCATGGATATACTCAGGTTGCTCACAGGTTGAGGAACCCGAACAAACATGTGTTTTCTGTATCTGACCTTTCCTTCAAAAGGTAGGCCGGGCCAATATCACAATTGTTGGCAAATAAGCCAATTAAACATGAAAACTCAAAATGTGAAACTGACCTCAAATTCGAAATGTATCCATATGCTCAGGTTCCCCACAGGTTGGGGAACCCGAAAAAACATGTGTTTTCCGTATCGGACCTTTCGTTGAAAAGGTAGGCCTGGGCCAATATCTCAATTGTTGGCAAATAAGCCAATTTAGGATGAAAACTAAAAATGTGAAACTGACCTCAAATTCGAAATGTATGCATATGCTCAGGTTTCCCACAGGTTGGGCAACGCGAAAAAACATGTGTTTTCCGTATCGGACCTTTCGTTCAAAAGGTAGGCCTGGGCCAATATCTCAATCGTTAGCAAATAAGCCAATTTAGGATGAAAACTAAAAATGTGAAACTGACCTCAAATTCGAAATGTATGCATAAACTCAGGTTCCCCACATGTTGGGGAACCCGAAAAAACGTGTATTTTCAGTATCCGACCTTTCGTTCAAAAGCTAGGCCTGGGCCTATATCGCATTTTTTGGCAAATAACCCAAATGAGGATAAAAACTCAAAATGTGAAACTGACCTCAAATTCGAAATGTATGCATATACTCAGGTTCCCCACAGGTTGGGGAACCCGAAAAAACATGTGTTTTCCGTATCTGACCTTTCCTTCAAAAGGTAGGCCTGGGCCAATATCACATTTGTTGGCAAATAACCCAATTAAGCATGAAAACTCAAAATGTGAAACTGACCTCAAATTCGAAATGCATGCATATACTCATGTTGCGCACAGGTTGAGGAACCCGAACAAATATGTGTTTTCCGTATCTGACCTTTCGTTCAAAAGGTAGGTCTGGGCCAATATCACATTTGTTTGCAAATAACCCAAATAAGGACGAAAACTCAAAATGTGAAACTGACCTCAAATTCGAATGCATACATATACTCAGGTTGCCCACAGGTTGAGGAACCCGAAAAAACATGTGTTTTCCGTATCTGACCTTTCCTTCAAAAGGTAGGCCTGGGCCAATATCACATTTGTTCGCAAATAACCCAAATAAGGATGAAAACTCAAAATGTGAAACTGACCTCAAATTCGAAATGTATGCATAAACTCAGGTTCCCCACAGGTTGGGGAACCGGAAAAAATATGTGTTTTCCGTATCTGACCTTTCCTTCAAAAGGTAGGCCTGTGCCAATATCACAATTGTTGGCAAATGGCCAATTAAGCATGAAAACTCAAAATGTGAAACTGACCTCAAATTCGAAATGTATGCATATGCTCAGGTTCCCCACAGGACTGGCAACCGAAAAAACATGTGTTTTCCGTATTGGATCTTTCGCTCAAAAGTTAGGCCTGGGATAATATCTCAATTGTTAGCAAATAAGCCAATTAAGCATGAAAACTGAAAATGTGAAACTGACCTCAAATTCGAAATGTATGCATATGCTCAGGTTCCCCACAGGTTGGGCAACCCGAAAAAGCATGTGCTTTCCGTATCGGACCTTTCGTTCAAAAGGTAGGCCTGGGCCAATATCTCAATCGTTAGGAAATAAGCCAATTTAGAATGAAAACTAAATATGTGAAACTGACCTCAAATTCGAAATGTATGCATAAACTCAAGTTCCCCACAGGTTGGGGAACCCGAAAAAAAGTGTATTTTCCGTATCTGACCTTTCCTTCAAAAGGTAGGCCTGGGCCAATATCACAAATGTTGGCAAATAAGACAATTAAACATGAAAAAATGTGAAACTGACCTCAAATTCGAAATGTATGCATATGCTCAGGTTCCCCACAGGTTGGGGAACCCGAAAAAACAAGTGTTTTCCGTATCGGACCTTTCGTTCAAAAGGTAGGCCTGGGCCAATATCTTAATTGTTGGCAAATAAGCCAATTTAGGATGAAAACTCAAAATGTGAAACTGACCTAAATTCAAAATGTATGCATATGCTCAGGTTCCCCACAGGTTGGGCAATCCGAAAAAACATGTGTTTTCCGTATCGGACCTTTCGTTCAAAAGGTAGGCCTGGGCCAATATCTCAATCGTTAGCAAATAAGCCAATTTAGGATGAAAACTAAAAATGTGAAACTGACCTCAAATTCGCAATGTATGCATATACTCAGGTTCCCACAGGTTGGGGATCCCGAAAAAACGTGTATTTTCAGTATCCGACCTTTCCTTCAAAAGCTAGGCCTGGGCCTATATCGCATTTTTTGGCAAATGGCCAATTAAGCATGAAAACTCAAAATGTGAAACTGACCTCAAATTCGAAATGTATGCATATACTCAGGTTCCCCACAGGTTGGGCAACCCGAAAAAAAATGTGTTTTCCGTATCGGCGTTTTCGTTCAAAACGTAGGCCTGGGCCAATATCACAAATGTTGGGAAATAAGCCAATTAAAGATGAAAACTCAAAATGTGAAACTGACTTCAAATTCGAAATGTATGCATATGCTCAGGTTCCCCACAGGTTGGGCAAACCGAAAAAAAAATGTGTTTTCCGTATCTGACCTTTCCTTCAAAAGGTAGGCCTGGGCCAATATCACATTTGTTGGCAAATAAACCAATTAAGCATGAAAACTCAAAATGTGAAACTGACCTCAGATTCGAAATGCATGCATATACTCAGGTTGCTCACAGGTTGAGGAACCCGAACAAACATGTGTTTTCTGTATCTGACCTTTCCTTCAAAAGGTAGGCCTGGGCCAATATCACAATTGTTCGCAAATAACCCAAATAAGGACGAAAACTCAAAATGTGAAACTGACCTCAAATTCGAAATGTATGCATAAACTCAGGTTGCCCACAGGTTGGGGAACCCGAAAAAACATGTGTTTTCGGTATGTGACCTTTCCTTCAAAAGGTAGGTCTGGGCCAATACCACAATTGTTGGCAAATAAGCCAATTAAACATGAAACTCAAAATGTGAAACTGACCTCAAATTCGAAATGTATGCATATGCTCACGTTCCCCACAGGTTGGGCAACCCGAAAAAACATGTGTTTTCCGTATCGGACCTTTCGTTCAAAAGGTAGGCCCACTGGGCCAATATCTCAATTGTTGGCAAATAAGCCAATTTAGGACGAAAACTCAAAATGTGAAACTGACCTCAAATTCGAAATGTATGCATAAACTCAGGTTCCCACAGTTTGGGGAACCCGAAAAAACATGTCTTTTCCGTATCTGACCTTTCCTTCAAAAGGTAGGCCTGGGCCAATATCACATTTGTTGGCAAATAACCCAATTAAGCATGAAAACTCAAAATGTGACCTCAAATTCGAAATGCATGCATATACTCATGTTGCACACAGGTTGAGGAACCCGAACAAATATGTGTTTTCCGTATGTGACCTTTCCTTCAAAAGGTAGGTCTGGGCCAATATCACATTTGTTTGCAAATAACCCAAATAAGGACGAAAACTCAAAATGTGAAACTGACCTCAAATTCGAAATGCATGCATATACTCAGGTTGCTCACAGGTTGAGGAACCCGAACAAACATGTGTTTTCTGTATCTGACCTTTCCTTCAAAAGGTAGGCCGGGCCAATATCACAATTGTTGGCAAATAAGCCAATTAAACATGAAAACTCAAAATGTGAAACTGACCTCAAATTCGAAATGTATCCATATGCTCAGGTTCCCCACAGGTTGGGGAACCCGAAAAAACATGTGTTTTCCGTATCGGACCTTTCGTTGAAAAGGTAGGCCTGGGCCAATATCTCAATTGTTGGCAAATAAGCCAATTTAGGATGAAAACTAAAAATGTGAAACTGACCTCAAATTCGAAATGTATGCATATGCTCAGGTTCCCCACAGGTTGGGCAACCCGAAAAAACATGTGTTTTCCGTATCGGACCTTTCGTTCAAAAGGTAGGCCTGGGCCAATATCTCAATCGTTAGCAAATAAGCCAATTTAGGATGAAAACTAAAAATGTGAAACTGACCTCAAATTCGAAATGTATGCATAAACTCAGGTTCCCCACATGTTGGGGAACCCGAAAAAACGTGTATTTTCAGTATCCGACCTTTCGTTCAAAAGCTAGGCCTGGGCCTATATCGCATTTTTTGGCAAATAACCCAAATGAGGATGAAAACTCAAAATGTGAAACTAACCTCAAATTCGAAATGTATGCATATACTCAGGTTCCCCACAGGTTGGGGAACCCGAAAAAACATGTGTTTTCCGTATCTGACCTTTCCTTCAAAAGGTAGGCCTGGGCCAATATCACATTTGTTGGCAATAACCCAATTAAGCATGAAAACTCAAAATGTGAAACTGACCTCAAATTCGAAATGCATGCATATACTCATGTTGCGCACAGGTTGAGGAACCCGAACAAATATGTGTTTTCCGTATCTGACCTTTCGTTCAAAAGGTAGGTCTGGGCCAATATCACATTTGTTTGCAAATAACCCAAATAAGGACGAAAACTCAAAATGTGAAACTGACCTCAAATTCGAAATGCATACATATACTCAGGTTGCCCACAGGTTGAGGAACCCGAAAAAACATGTGTTTTCCGTATCTGACCTTTCCTTCAAAAGGTAGGCCTGGGCCAATATCACATTTCTTCGCAAATAACCCAAATAAGGATGAAAACTCAAAATGTGAAACTGACCTCAAATTCGAAATGTATGCATAAACTCAGGTTCCCCACAGGTTGGGGAACCGGAAAAAATATGTGTTTTCCGTATCTGACCTTTCCTTCAAAAGGTAGGCCTGGGCCAATATCACAATTGTTGGCAAATGGCCAATTAAGCATGAAAACTCAAAATGTGAAACTGACCTCAAATTCGAAATGTATGCATATGCTCAGGTTCCACACAGGTTGGGCAACCCGAAAAAACATGTGTTTTCCGTATTGGACCTTTCGTTCAAAATGTAGGCCTCGGCCAATATCTCAATTGTTAGCAAATAAGCCAATTAAGCATGAAAACTCAAAATGTGAAACTGACCTCAAATTCGAAATGTATGCATATGCTCACGTTCCCCACAGGTTGGGCAACCCAAAAAAACATGTGTTTTCCGTATCGGACCTTTATATCATTTAAAGGTAGGCGAAGGAGGACTAATACGTGTCACATTTACGTTCGCAAATAACCCAAAGAAGGATGAAAACTCCAAAATGTGGAATACTGACCTCTAAATTCTAAAAATGTTATGCATTACTTTCCGGTCCCACACAGGTTGGGGAAACCCGAAAAAAACGGTGTTTTCCGTTATCTGACCTTTCTTATTTGCAAAAGGTAAGGACCTGGGCCAATATCCCCACAAGTAGTGAGAGGCACAAGAATAACCAAATTAAGCATGAAAACTCAAATGTGAAACTGACTCAAATTCGAAATGCATGCATATACTCAGGGTGCGCACAGTTTGAGGAACCCGAACAAACATGTGTTTTCCGTATCTGACCTTTCCTTCAAAAGGTACGTCTGGGCCAATATCACATTTGTTCGCTAATAACCCAAATAAGGACGAAAACTCAAAATGTGAAACTGACCTCAAATTCGAAATGTATGCATAAACTCAGGTTCCCCACAGGTTAGGGAACCCAAAAAAATATGTGTTTTCCGTATCCAACCTTTCCTTCAAAAGGTAGGTCTGGGCCAATATCAAATTTGTTTGCAAATAACCCAAATAAGGATGAAAACTCAAAATGTGAAGCTGACTTCAAATTCGAAATGTATGCATATGCTCAGGTTCCCCACAGGTTGGGCAACCCGAAAAAACATGTGTTTTCCGTATCGGACCTTGCGTTCAAAATGTAGGCCCACTGGGCCAATATCTCAATTGTTGGCAAATAAGCCAATTTAGGATGAAAACTCAAAATGTGAAACTGACCTCAAATTCGAAATGTATGCATTTACTCAGGTTCCCCACAGGTTGGGGAACCCGAAAAAACATGTGTTTTCCGTATCTGACCTTTCCTTCAAAAGGTAGGCCTGGGCCAATATCACATTTGTTGGCAAATAACCCAATTCAGCATGAAAACTCAAAATGTGAAACTGACCTCAAATTCGAAATGCATGCATATACTCATGTTGCGCACAGGTTGAGGAACCCGAACAAATATGTGTTTTCCGTATCTGACCTTTCGTTCAAAAGGTAGGTCTGGGCCAATATCACATTTGTTTGCAAATAACCCAAATAAGGACGAAAACTCAAAATGTGAAACTGACCTCAAATTCGAAATGCATACATATACTCAGTTTGCCCACAGGTTGAGGAACCCGAAAAAACATGTGTTTTCCGTATCTGACCTTTCCTTCAAAAGGTAGGCCTGGGCCAATATCACATTTGTTCGCAAATAACCCAAATAAGGATGAAAACTCAAAATGTGAAACTGACCTCAAATTCGAAATGTATGCATAAACTCAGGTTCCCCACAGGTTGGGGAACCGGAAAAAATATGTATTTTCCGTATCTGACCTTTCCTTCAAAAGGTAGGCCTGTGCCAATATCACAATTGTTGGCAAATGGCCAATTAAGCATGAAAACTCAAAATGTGAAACTGACCTCAAATTCGAAATGTATGCATATGCTCAGGTTCCACACAGGTTGGGCAACCCGAAAAAACGTGTTTTCTGTATCGGACCTTTCGTTCAAAATGTAGGCCTCGGCCAATATCTCAATTGTTAGCAAATAAGCCAATTAAGCATGAAAACTCAAAATGTGAAACTGACCTCAAATTCGAAATGTATGCATATGCTCAGGTTCCCCACAGGTTGGGGAAGCCGAAAAAACATGTGTTTTCCGTATCGGACCTTTCCTTTAAAAGGTAGGCCTGGGTCAATATCACATTTGTTCGCAAATAACCCAAAGAAGGATGAAAACTCAAAATGTGAAACTGACCTCAAATTCTAAATGTATGCATATACTCAGGTTCCCCACAGGTTGGGGAACCCGAAAAAACATGTGTTTTCCGTATCTGACCTTTCCTTCAAAAGGTAGGCCTGGGCCAATATCACATTTGTTGGCAAATAACCCAAGAAGGATGAAAACTCAAAATGTGAAACTGACCTCAAATTCGAAATGTAGGCATATACTCAGGTTCCCCACAGGTTGGGGACCCCGAAAAAACATGTGTTTTCCGTATCTGACCTTTCCTTCAAAAGGTAGGCCTGGGCCAATATCACATTTGTTGGCAAATAACCCAATTAAGCATGAAAATTCAAAATGTGAAACTGACCTCAAATTCGAAATGCATGCATATACTCAGGTTGCGCACAGTTTGAGGAACCCGAAGAAACATGTGTTTTCCGTATCTGACCTTTCCTTCAAAAGGTAGGTCTAGGCCAATATCACATTTGTTCGCAAATAACCCAAATAAGGACGAAAACTCAAAATGTGAAACTGACCTCAAATTCGAAATGTATGCATAAACTCAGGTTCCCCACAGGTTAGGGAACCCAAAAAAATATGTGTTTTCCGTATCTGACCTTTCCTTCAAAAGGTAGGCCTGGGCCAATATCACAATTGTTGGCACATGGCCAATTAAGCATGAAAACTCAAAATGTGACACTGACCTCAAATTCTAAATGTATGCATATGCTCAGGTTCCCCACAGGTTGGGCAACCCGAAAAAACATGTGTTTTCCGTATCGGACCTTGCGTTCAAAAGGTAGGCCCACTGGGCCAATATCTCAATTGTTGGCAAATAAGCCAATTTAGGACGAAAACTCAAAATGTGAACTGACGCTCAATTCGAATGTATGCCTATACTCAGGTTCCCCACAGTTGGGGAATCTCGAAAAAAAACATGTGTTTTATCCGTAATCTGACCTTATCTTCAAAAGGTAGGCCCTGGGCGCAATATCAAATTGTTGGCAAATAACCCATAAGCATGAAACTCAAATGTGAAACTGACCTCAAATTCCGAATGCATGCATTACTCATGTTTGCGCACGAAGTTTGCAGGAACCCGAACAATATGTGTTTTCCGTCTCCTGACCTTTCTTCCAAATGTAGTTCTTGTGCCAATATCAACATTTGTTTGCAAATAACCCAAATAAGACGAAACTCAAAATGTGAAACTGACCTCAAATTCGAAATGCATGCATATCTCAGGTTTTGCCCACAGGTTGACAGGAACCCGAAAACATGTTTTTTCCGTATCTGACCTTTCCTTCAAAGGTAGGCCTGGGCCAATATCACATTTGTTCGCAAATAACCCAAATACGGATGAAAACTCAAAATGTGAAACTGACCTCAAATTCGAAATGTATGCATAAACTCAGGTTCCCCACAGGTTGGGGAACCGGAAAAAATATGTATTTTCCGTATCTGACCTTTCCTTCAAAAGGTAGGCCTGGGCCAATATCACAATTGTTTGCAAATGGCCAATTAAGCATGAAAACTCAAAATGTGAAACTGACCTCAAATTCGAAATGTATGCATATGCTCAGGTTCCACACAGGTTGGGCAACCCGAAAAAACGTGTTTTCTGTATCGGACCTTTCGTTCAAAATGTAGGCCTCGGCCAATATCTCAATTGTTAGCAAATAAGCCAATTAAGCATGAAAACTCAAAATGTGAACTGACCTCAAATTCGCAATGTATGCATATACTCAGGGTTCCCACAGGTTGGGAAACCCGAAAAAACATGTTTTTTGCGTATCTGACCTTTCCTTCAAAAGGTAGGCCTGGGCAAGTATCACAATTGTTGGCAAATGGCCAATCAAGCATGAAAACTCTAAATGTGAAACTGACCTCAAATTCGACATGTATGCATATACTCAGTTTCCCCACACTTTGTGGAACCCAAAAAAACATGTGTTTTCCGTATCTGACCTTTCCTTCAAAAGGTAAGGCCTGGGTCAATATCACTTTTGTTCGCAAATAACCCAAAGAAGGATGAAAACTCAAAATGTGAAACTGACCTCAAATTCTAAATGTATGCATATACTCAGGTTCCCCACAGGTTGGGGAACCCGAAAAAACATGTGTTTTCCGTATCTGACCTTTCCTTCAAAAGGTAGGCCTGGGCCAATATCACATTTGTTGGCAAATAACCCAATTAAGCATGAAAACTCAAAATGTGAAACTGACCTCAAATTCGAAATGCATGCATATACTCAGGTTGCGCACAGGTTGAGGAACCCGAACAAACATGTGTTTTCCGTATCTGACCTTTCCTTCAAAAGGTAGGTCTAGGCCAATATCACATTTGTTCGCAAATAACCCAAATAAGGACGAAAACTCAAAATGTGAAACTGACCTCAAATTCGAACTGTATGCATAAACTCAGGTTCCCCACAGGTTAGGGAACCCAAAAAAATATGTGTTTTCCGTATCTGACCTTTCCTTCAAAAGGTAGGCCTGGGCCAATATCACAATTGTTGGCACATGGCCAATTAAGCATGAAAACTCAAAATGTGAAACTGACCTCAAATTCTAAATGTATGCATATACTCAGGTTCCCCACAGGTTGGGCAACCCGAAAAAACTTTTTTTTTTGTATCCAACCTTTCCTTCAAAAGGTAGGCCTGGGCCAATATCACATTTGTTTGCAAATAACCCAAATAAGGATGAAAACTCAAAATGTGAAGCTGACTTCAAATTCGAAATGTATGCATATGCTCAGGTTCCCCACAGGTTGGGCAACCCGAAAAAACATGTGTTTTCCGTATCGGACCTTGCGTTCAAAAGGTAGGCCCACTGGGCCAATATCTCAATTGTTGGCAAATAAGCCAATTTAGGATGAAAACTCAAAATGTGAAACTGACCTCAAATTCGAAATGTATGCATATGCTCAGGTTCCCCACAGGTTGGGCAACCCGAAAAAACATGTATTTTCCGTATCGGACCTTTCGTTCAAAATGTAGGCCTCGGCCAATATCTCAATTGTTAGCAAATAAGCCAATTTAGCATGAAAACTCAAAATGTGAAACTGACCTCAAATTCGAAATGCATGCATATACTCAGGTTGCGCACAGTTTGAGGAACCCGAAGAAACATGTGTTTTCCGTATCTGACCTTTCCTTCAAAAGGTAGGTCTAGGCCAATATCACATTTGTTCGCAAATAACCCAAATAAGGACGAAAACTCAAAATGTGAAACTGACCTCAAATTCGAAATGTATGCATAAACTCAGGTTCCCCACAGGTTAGGGAACCCAAAAAAATATGTGTTTTCCGTATCCAACCTTTCCTTCAAAAGGTAGGTCTGGGCCAATATCACATTTGTTTGCAAATAACCCAAATAAAGATGAAAACTCAAAATGTGAAGCTGACTTCAAATTCGAAATGTATGCATATGCTCAGGTTCCCCACAGGTTGGGCAACCCGAAAAAACATGTGTTTTCCGTATCGGACCTTGCGTTCAGAAGGTAGGCCCAATGGGCCAATATCTCAATTGTTGGCAAATAAGCCAATTAAGCATGAAAACTCAAAATGTGAAACTGACCTGAAATTCGCAATGTATGCATATACTCAGGTTGCCCACAGGTTGGGGAACCCGAAAAAAACATGTATTTTCCGTATCTGACCTTTACATCAAAAGGTAGGCCTGGGCAAGTATCACAATTTTTGGCAAATGGCCAATTTAGCATGAAAACTCAAAATGTGAAACTGACCTCAAATTCGCAATGTATGCATATACTCAGGTTGCCCACAGGTTGGGGAACCCAAAAAAACATGTGTTTTCCGTATCCAACCTTTCCTTCAAAAGGTAGGCCTGGGCCAATATCACAATTGTTGGAAAATGGCCAATTTAGCATCAAAACTCAAAATGTGAAACTGACCTCAGATTCGAAATGTATGCATATACTCAGGTTCCCCACAGTTTGGGGAACCCAAAAAAACATGTGTTTTCCGTATCTGACCTTTCCTTCAAAAGGTAGGTCTGGGCCAATATCACAATTGTTGGCAAATAAGCCAATTAAGCCTGAAAACTCAAAATGTGAAACTGAGCTCAAATTCGCAATGTATGCATATACTCAGGTTCTCCACAGTTTGGGGAACCCAAAAAAACATGTGTTTTCCGTATCTGACCTTTCCTTCAAAAGATAGGCCTGGGCCAATATCACAATTTTTGGCAAATGGCCAATTAAGCATGAAAACTCTAAATGTGAAACTGACCTCAAATTCGAAATGTTTGCACATACTCAGATTGCCCACAGGTTGGGGAACCCGAAAAAACATATGTTTTCCGTATCTGACCTTTCCTTCAAAAGGTAGGCCTGGGCCAATATCACAATTATTGGCAAATAAGACAATTAAGCATGAAAACTCTAAATGTGAAACTGACCTCAAATTCAAAATGTATGCATATACTCAGGTTGCCCACAGGTAGGGGAACCCGAAAAAACATGTGTTTTCCGTATCTGACCTTTACATCAAAAGGTAGGCATGGGCCAGTATCACAATTGTTGGCAAATGGCCAATTTAGCATGAAAACTCAAAATGTGAAACTGACCTGAAATTCGCAATGTATGCATATACTCAGGTTGTCCACAGGTTGCGGAACCTGAAAAAACATGGGTTTTCCGTATCCAACCTTTCCTTCAAAAGGTAGGCCTGGGCCA
>NW_024098945.1:0-15833 GCF_016545835.1 Crotalus tigris
CTTTCCTAGACACCAAAACAGCTCAATTTTTTAAAATTACATAAAGCACCAATTTTACAAATGAATTTTAACCCGGAATCCAATTTTGATATCCGTTTTTACATTTGGTTTAAGAAAAAATTTTCAGCTCCAGAGCACAAAAATTCCTGACCCCGGCATCATGAATTTCTTTCTCAGGAAACCAGAACAGCTGAATTTTTAAAAACTACATAAAGCACCATTTTTAAGCATGAAATTTAACCCGGAATCCAATTCTGATGTCTGTTTTGACATTTGGGTCAATAAAAAATTTTCACCTCTGGAGCACAAGAATCGCTGACCCCGGCATCAGGAATTTCCTTCCCTAGACAACAAAACAGCTCAATTTTTAAAAACTACATAAAGCACCATTTTTACAAATGAAATTTGACCCGGAATCCAATTCTGATGTCCGTTTTTACATTTGGTTTAAGAAAAAATTTTCAGCTCCAGAGCACAAAAATCCCTGACCCCGGCATCAGGAATTTCTTTTCCCAGACACCAAAACGGCTCAATTTTTAAAAACTACATAAAGCACTATTTTTAAGCATGAAATTTAACCAGGAATCCAATTCTGATGTCCGTTTTTCCATTTGGGTAAATAAAAAATTTTCACCTGTGGAGCACAAAAATCCCTGACCCCGGCATCAGGAATTTCCTTCCCTAGACACCAATACAGCTGAATTTTTAAAAACTACATAAAGCATCATTTTTACAAATGAAATTTAACCCGGAATCCAATTCTGATGTCCGTTTTTCCATTTGGGTAAATAAAAAATTTTCACCTCTGGAGCCAAAAATCCCTGACCCCGGCATCAGAAATTTCCTTCCCTAGACACCAATACAGCTGAATTTTTAAAAACTACATAAAGCACCATTTTTACAAATGAAATTTAACCCGGAATCCAATTCTGATTGTCCCGTTTTGGGACATTTGAGTCATAAAAATTTCACTCTGGAGCACAAAAATCCTGACCCCGGCATCAGGAATTTCTTTTCCCAGACACCAAAACTGCTCAATTTTTAACTACATAAAGCACTATTTTAAGCATGAAATTTAACTCGCCTGAATCCAATTCTGATGTCCGTTTTTCCATTTGGGTCAATAAAAAAAATTTTCCAGCCTCTGGAGGCCAAAAATCCTGACACCCGCGATCAAGGAATTTCCTTTCCTAGACCACAAAACACTTCAATTTTTTAAATTACTAAAGCACCATTTTTACAAATGAAATTTTAACCCGGAATCCAATTCTGATTTCCGTTTTTACATTTGTTTTAAGAAAAAATTTTCACCTCTGGAGCACAAAAATCCCTGACCCCGGCATCAGGAATTTCCTTTCCCAGTCACCAAAACGGCTCAATTTTTAAAAACTACATAACGCACTATTTTTAAGCATGAAATTTAACTTCGAATCCAATCCAACATTTGAGTCAATAAAAAATTTTCAGCTCCGGAGCACAAAAATCCCTGACCCCAGCATCAGGAATTTCCTTCCCCGGACACCAAAACAGCTGAATTTTTAAAAACAACATAAAGCACCATTTTTAAGCATAAATTTAACCCGGAATCCAATTCTGATGTCTGTTTTTACATTTGGGTCAATAAAAAAATTTCACCTCCGGAACACAAAAATCCCTGACCCCGGCATCAGGAATTTCCTTCCCAAGACACCAAAACAGCTCAATTTTTAAAAACTACATAAAGCACCATTTTTAAGCATGAAATTTAACTTCGAATCCAATTCTGATGTCCGTTTTTACATTTGGGTCAAAAAAAAATTTTCAGCTCTGGAGCACAAAAATCCCTGACCCCGGCATCAGGAATTTCGTTTCCCAGACACCAAAACGGCTCCATATTTAAAAACTACATAAAGGACTATTTTTAACCATGAAATTTAACCCGGAATCCAATTCTGATGTCCGTTATTCCATTTGGGTAAATAAAAAATTTTCACCTCTGGAGCACAAAATTCCCTGACCCCGGCATCAGGAATTTCCTTCCCGAGACACCAATACAGCTGAATTTTTAAAAACTACATAAAGCACCATTTTTACAAATGAAATTTAACCCAGAATCCAATTCTGATATCCGTTTTTACATTTGGTTTAAGAAAAAATTTTCACCTCTGGAGCACAAAAATCCCTGACCCCGGCATCAGGAATTTCCTTTCCCAGTCACCAAAACGGCTCAATTTTTAAAAACTACATAAAGCACTATTTTTAAGCATGAAATTTAACTTCGAATCCAATCCAACATTTGAGTCAATAAAAAATTTTCAGCTCTGGAGCACAAAAATCCCTGATCCCGGCATCAGGAATTTCTTTTCCCAGGCACCAAAACGGCTCAATTTTTAAAAACTACATAAAGCACGATTTTTAAGATTGAAATTTAACCCGGAATCCAATTTTGATATCCGTTTTTACATTTGGTTTAAGAAAAAATTTTCAGCTCCAGAGCACAAAAATTCCTGACCCCGGCATCATGAATTTCTTTCTCAGGAAACCAGAACAGCTGAATTTTTAAAAACTACATAAAGCATCATTTTTACAAATGAAATTTAACCCGAATCCAATTCTGATGTCTGTTTTGACATTTGGGTAAATAAAAAATTTTCACCTCTGGAGCACAAGAATCGCTGACCCCGGCATCAGGAATTTCCTTCCCTAGACAACAAAACAGCTCAATTTTTAAAAACTACATAAAGCACCATTTTTACAAATGAAATTTGACCCGGAATCCAATTCTGATGTCCGTTTTTCCATTTGGGTCAATAAAAAATTTTCACCTCTGGAGCACAAAAATACCTGACCCCGGCATCAGGAATTTCCTTTCCTAGACACCAAAACAGCTCAATTTTTTAAAATTACATAAAGCACCATTTTTACAAATGAAATTTAACCCGGAATCCAATTTTGATATCCGTTTTTACATTTGGTTTAAGAAAAAATTTTCAGCTCCAGAGCACAAAAATTCCTGACCCCGGCATCATGAATTTCTTTCTCAGGAAACCAGAACAGCTGAATTTTTAAAAACTACATAAAGCACCATTTTTAAGCATGAAATTTAACCCGGAATCCAATTCTGATGTCCGTTTTTACATTTGGGTCAATAAAAAATTTTCACCTCTGGAGCACAAAAATCCCTGACCCCGGCATCAGCTATTTCCTTTCCTAGACACCAAAACAGCTCAATTTTTTAAAATTACATAAAGCACCATTTTTACAAATGAAATTTAACCCGGAATCCAATTTTGATATCCGTTTTTACATTTGGTTTAAGAAAAAATTTTCAGCTCCAGAGCACAAAAATCCCTGACCCCGGCATCAGGAATTTCCTTTCCTAGACACCAAAACGGCTCAATTTTTAAAAAACTACTAAAGAACTATTTTTAAGCATGAAATTTAACCAGGATCCAATTCTGAGTCCGTTTTGGACCATTTGGGGTAAATAAAAATTTTTCACCTCTGGAGCACAAAAATCCCTGACCCCGGCATCAGGAATTTCCGTCCCTAGACACCAATACAGCTGAATTTTTAAAAACTACATAAAGCATCATTTTTACAAATGAAATTTAACCCGGAATCCAATTCTGATGTCCGTTTTTCCATTTGGGTAAATAAAAAATTTTCACCTCTGGAGCACAAAAATCCCTGACCCCGGCATCAGGAATTTCCTTCCCTAGACACCAAAACAGCTCAATTTTTAAAAACTACATACAGCACCATTTTTAAGCATGAAATTTAAACCCGAATCCAATTCTGATGTCCGTTTTGACATTTGAGTCAATAAAAAATTTTCAGCTCTGGAGCACAAAAATCCCTGACCCCGGCATCAGGAATTTCTTTTCCCAGTCACCAAAACGGCTCAATTTTTAAAAACTACATAAAGCACTATTTTTAAGCATGAAATTTAACCCGGAATCCAATTCTGATGTCCGTTTTTCCATTTGGGTCAATAAAAAATTTTCACCTCTGGAGCACAAAAATCCCTGACCCCGGCATCAGGAATTTCCTTTCCTAGACACAAAAACAGCTCAATTTTTTAAAATTACATAAAGCACCATTTTTACAAATGAAATTTAACCCGGAATCCAATTCTGATATCCGTTTTTACATTTGGTTTAGAAAAATATTTCGTAGCACAGGAAACCTCTGGGGCAGCAAAAATTCCCTGACCCCGTCATCAGGAATTTCCTTTCCCAGTCACCAAAATGGCTCAATTTTTAAAAACTACATAAAGCACTATTTTTAAGCATGAAATTTAACTTCGAATCCAATTCTGATATCCGTTTTTACATTTGAGTCAATAAAAAATTTTCAGCTCCGGAGCACAAAAATCTTTGACCCCAGCATCAGGAATTTCCTTCCCCGAACACCAAAACAGCTGAATTTTTTAAAACTACATAAAGCACCATTTTTAAGCATGAAATTTAACCCGGAATCCAATTCTGATGTCCGTTTTTCCATTTGGGTCAATAAAAAAATTTCACCTCTGGAACACAAAAATCCCTGACCCCGGCATCAGGAATTTCCTTCCCAAGACACCAAAACAGCTCAATTTTTAAAAACTACATAAAGCACCATTTTTAAGCATGAAATTTAACTTCGAAGCCAATTCTGATGTCCGTTTTTACATTTGGGTCAAAAAAAAATTTTCAGCTCTGGAGCACAAAAATCCCTGACCCCGGCATCAGGAATTTCATTTCCCAGACACCAAAACGGCTCCATATTTAAAAACTACATAAAGGACTATTTTTAACCATGAAATTTAACCCGGAATCCAATTCTGATGTCCGTTATTCCATTTGGGTAAATAAAAAATTTTCACCTCTGGAGCACAAAATTCCCTGACCCCGGCATCAGGAATTTCCTTCCCGAGACACCAATACAGCTGAATTTTTAAAAACTACATAAAGCACCATTTTTACAAATGAAATTTAACCCAGAATCCAATTCTGATATCCGTTTTTACATTTGGTTTAAGAAAAAATTTTCACCTCTGGAGCACAAAAATCCCTGACCCCGGCATCAGGAATTTCCTTTCCCAGTCACCAAAACGGCTCAATTTTTAAAAACTCCATAAAGCACTATTTTTAAGCATGAAATTTAACTTCGAATCCAATCCAACATTTGAGTCAATAAAAAATTTTCAGCTCAGGAGCACAAAAATCCCTGACCCCAGCATCAGGAATTTCCTTCCCCGGACACCAAAACAGCTGAATTTTTAAAAACTACATAAAGCACCATTTTTAAGCATGAAATTTAACCCGGAATCCAATTCTGATGTCCGTTTTTACATTTGGGTCAATAAAAAATTTTTACCTCTGGAACACAAAAATCCCTGACCTCGGCATCAGGAATTTCCTTCCCAAGACACCAAAACAGCTCAATTTTTAAAAACTACATAAAGCACCATTTTTAAGCATGAAATTTAACTTTGAATCCAATTCTGATGTCCTATTTTACATTTGGGTCAATAAAAAATTTTCACCTCTGGAGCACAAGAATCGCTGACCCCGGCATCAGGAATTTCCTTCTCTAGACAACAAAACAGCTCAATTTTTAAAAACTACATAAAGCACCATTTTTACAAATGAAATTTGACCCGGAATCCAATTCTGATGTCCGTTTTTCCATTTGGGTCAATAAAAAATTTTCACCTCTGGAGCACAAAAATCCCTGACCCCGGCATCAGGAATTTCCTTTCCTCGACACCAAAACAGCTCAATTTTTAAAATTACCTAACGCACCATTTTACAAATGAATTTAACCCGGAATCCAATTTGATATCCGTTTTACATTTGTTTAAGGTAAAAAATTTAGCTCCAGAAGCACAAAAATTCCTGACCCGGCATCATGAATTTCTGTCTCAGGAAACCAGAAAAGAGGAATTTTAAAAAAACTACATTAAAGCACATTTAAGCATGAAAATTAACCGGAATCCAATCTGATGTCTGTTTGACATTTTTGGGTCAATAAAAAATTTTCACCTCTGGAGCAAAAGAAATCGTGACCCCGGCATCCAGCGAATTTCCTTCCCTAGACAAACAAAACAGCTCAATTTTTAAAAAAACTACATAAAGCACCATTTTTAACAAATGAAATTCGGACAGGAATCCAATTCTGATGTCCGTTTTCCATTTAGGGTCAATAAAAATTTTCACTTCTGGAGCCACAAAAATCCCTGACCCGCATCAGGGAATTCCTTCTAGACAACCAATCACAGCTGAATTTTAAAAACTACATAAAGCACCATTTTTAAGCATGAAATTTAACCCGGAATCCAATTCTGATGTCCATTTTTCCATTTGGGTCAATAAAAAAATTTCACCTCTGGACCACAAAAATCCCTGACCCCGGCATCAGGAATTTCCTTTCCCAGTCACCAAAACGGCTCAATTTTTAAAAACTACATAAAGCACTATTTTTAAGCATGAAATTTAACCAGGAATCCAATTCTGATGTCCGTTTTTCCATTTGGGTAAATAAAAAATTTTCACCTCTGGAGCACAAAAATCCCTGACCCCGGCATCAGGACTTTCCTTACCTAGACCCAAATACAGCTGAATTTTAAAAAACTAATAAAGCATCATTATACAAATGACAATTTACCCCGGAATCAAATGCTGATGTCCGTTTTTTCCATTTGCGTTAAATAAATTTCACCTCTGCGAGCACAAAAATCCCGAACCCGGCATCATGAATTCCTTCCCAGACACCAAAAACAGCTCAATTTTTAAAAACTACAAAAAAGCACCATTTTTAAGCATGAAATTTAACCCGGAATCCAATTCTGATGTCTGTTTTGACATTTGGGTCAATAAAAAATTTTCACCTCTGGAGCAAAAGAATCGCTGACCCCGGCATCAGGAATTTCCTTCCCTAGACAACAAAACAGCTCAATTTTTAAAAACTACATAAAGCACCATTTTTACAAATGAAATTTGACCTGGAATCCAATTCTGATGTCTGCTTTTCCATTTGGGTCAATAAAAAATTTTCACCTCTGGAGCACAAAAATCCCTGACCCCGGCATCAGGAATTTCCTTTCCTAGACACCAAAACAGCTCAATTTTTTAAAATTACATAAAGCACCATTTTTACAAATGAAATTTAACCCGGAATCCAATTTTGATATCCGTTTTTACATTTGGTTTAAGAAAAAATTTTCAGCTCCAGAGCACAAAAATTCCTGACCCCGGCATCATGAATTTCTTTCTCAGGAAACCAGAACAGCTGAATTTTTAAAAACTACATAAAGCACCATTTTTAAGCATGAAATTTAACCCGGAATCCAATTCTGATGTCCGTTTTTACGTTTGGGTCAATAAAAAATTTTCACCTCTGGAGCACAAAAATCCCTCACCCCGGCATCAGGAATTTCCTTCCCTAGACAACAAAACAGCTCAATTTTTAAAAACTACATAAAGCACCATTTTTACAAATGAAATTTGACCCGGAATCCAATTCTGATGTCCATTTTTCCATTTGGGTCAATAAAAAATTTTCACCTCTAGAGCACAAAAATCCCTGATCCCGGCATCAGGAATTTCCTTCCCAAGACACCAAAACAGCTCAATTTTTAAAAACTACATAAAGCACCATTTTTAAGCATAAAATTTAACTTCGAATCCAATTCTGATGTCCGTTTTTACATTTGGGTCAATAAAAAATTTTCAGCTCCGGAGCACAAAAATCCCTGACCCCGGCATCAGGAATTTCCTTCCCTAGACACCAATACAGCTGAATTTTTAAAAACTACATAAAGCATCATTTTTACAAATGAAATTTAACCCGGAATCCAATTCTGATGTCCGTTTTTCCATTTGGGTAAATTAAAAATTTTCACCTCTGGAGCACAAAAATCCCTGACCCCAGCATCAGGAATTACCTTCCCTAGACACCAAAACAGCTCAATTTTTTAAAACTACATAAAGCACCATTTTTACAAATGAAATTTAAACCCGAATCCAATTCTGATGTCCGTTTTGACATTTGAGTCAATAAAAAATTTTCACCTCTGGAGCACAAAAATCCCTGACCCCGGCATCAGGAATTTCTTTTCCCAGACACCAAAACGGCTCAATTTTTAAAAACTACATAAAGCACGATTTTTAAGATTGAAATTTAACCCGGAATCCAATTTTGATATCCGTTTTTACATTTGGTTTAAGAAAAAATTTTCAGCTCCAGAGCACAAAAATTCCTGACCCCGGCATCATGAATTTCTTTCTCAGGAAACCAGAACAGCTGAATTTTTAAAAACTACATAAAGCATCATTTTTACAAATGAAATTTAACCCGAATCCAATTCTGATGTCTGTTTTGACATTTGGGTAAATAAAAAATTTTCACCTCTGGAGCACAAGAATCGCTGACCCCGGCATCAGGAATTTCCTTCCCTAGACAACAAAACAGCTCAATTTTTAAAAACTACATAAAGCACCATTTTTACAAATGAAATTTGACCCGGAATCCAATTCTGATGTCCGTTTTTCCATTTGGGTCAATAAAAAATTTTAACCTCTGGAGCACAAAAATCCCTGACCCCGGCATCAGGAATTTCCTTTCCTAGACACCAAAACAGCTCAATTTTTTAAAATTACATAAAGCACCATTTTTACAAATGAAATTTAACCCGGAATCCAATTTTGATATCCGTTTTTACATTTGGTTTAAGAAAAAATTTTCAGCTCCAGAGCACAAAAATTCCTGACCCCGGCATCATGAATTTCTTTCTCAGGAAACCAGAACAGCTGAATTTTTAAAAACTACATAAAGCACCATTTTTTAAGCATGAAATTTAACCCGGAATCCAATTCTGATGTCCGTTTTTACATTTGGGTCAATAAAAAATTTTCACCTCTGGAGCACAAAAATCCCTGACCCCAGCATCAGGAATTACCTTCCCTAGACACCAAAACAGCTCAATTTTTAAAAACTACATAAAGCACCATTTTTACAAATGAAATTTAACCCGGAATCCAATTCTGTTGTCCGTTTTTACATTTGGGTCAATAAAAAATTTTCACCTCTGGAGCACAAGAATCGCTGACCCCGGCATCAGGAATTTCCTTCCCCAGACAACAAAACAGCTCAATTTTTAAAAACTACATAAAGCACCATTTTTACAAATGAAATTTGACCTGGAATCCAATTCTGATGTCTGTTTTTCCATTTGGGTCAATAAAAAATTTTCACCTCTGGAGCACAAAAATCCCTGACCCCGGCATCAGGAATTTCCTTTCCTAGACACCAAAACAGCTCAATTTTTTAAAATTACATAAAGCACCATTTTTACAAATGAAATTTAACCCGGAATCCAATTTTGATATCCGTTTTTACATTTGGTTTAAGAAAAAATTTTCAGCTCCAGAGCACAAAAATCCCTGACCCCGGCATCAGGAATTTCTTTTCCCAGACACCAAAACGGCTCAATTTTTAAAAACTACATAAAGGACTATTTTTAAGCATGAAATTTAACCAGGAATCCAATTCTGATGTCCGTTTTTCCATTTGGGTAAATAAAAAATTTTCACCTCTGGAGCACAAAAATCCCTGACCCCGGCATCAGGAATTTCCTTCCCTAGACACCAATACAGCTGAATTTTTAAAAACTACATAAAGCATCATTTTTACAAATGAAATTTAACCCGGAATCCAATTCTGATGTCCGTTTTCCATTTGGGTAAATAAAAAATTTTCACCTCTGGAGCACAAAAATCCCTGACCCCGGCATCAGGAATTTCCTTCCCTAGACACCAAAACAGCTCAATTTTTAAAAACTACATACAGCACCATTTTTAAGCATGAAATTTAAACCCGAATCCAATTCTGATGTCCGTTTTGACATTTGAGTCAATAAAAAATTTTCAGCTCTGGAGCACAAAAATCCCTGACCCCGGCATCAGGAATTTCATTTCCCAGACACCAAAACGGCTCAATTTTTAAAAACTACATAAAGCCTATTTTTAAGCATGAAATTTAACCAGGAAATCCATTCTGATGTCCCTTTTTCCATTTGGTAAATAAAAAATTTTCACCTCTGGAGCACAAAAAATCCCTGACCCGCCTCGAATTTCCTTCCCTAGACACTCACACTCCAATACAGCTTGATTTTTAAAAACTACATAACGCATCATTTTTACAAATGAAATTTACCCGGAATCCAATTCTGATGTCCGTTTTTCCATTTGGGTAAATAAAAAATTTTCACCTCTGGACAACAAAAATCCTGACCCCGGCATCAGGAATTTCCTTCCCTAGACACCAAAACAGCCAATTTTTAAAACTACATAAAGCCCATTTTTAAGCATGAAACTGAACCCGAATCCAATTCTGTGTCCGTTTTGACATTTTGAGTCATATTAAAAATTTTTCAGCTCTGGAGCAGACAAAAATCCCTGACCCCGGCATCAGGAATTTCTTTTCCCAGACCCCAAAACGGCTCAATTTTTAAAAACTACATAAAGCACTATTTTTAAGCATGAAATTTAACCCGGAATCCAATTCTGATGTCCGTTTTTCCATTTGGGTCAATAAAAAATTTTCACCTCTGGAGCACAAAAATCCCTGACCCCTGCATCAGGAATTTCCTTTCCTAGACACCAAAACAGCTCAATTTTTTAAAATTACATAAAGCACCATTTTTACAAATGAAATTTAACCCGGAATCCAATTCTGATATCCGTTTTTACATTTGGTTTAAGAAAAAATTTTCACCTCTGGGGCACAAAAATCCCTGACCCCGGCATCAGGAATTTCCTTTCCCAGACACCAAAACGGCTCAATTTTTAAAAACTACATAAAGCACTATTTTTAAGCATGAAATTTAACTTCGAATCCAATCCAACATTTGAGTCAATAAAAAATTTTCAGCTCCGGAGCACAAAAATCCCTGACCCCAGCATCAGGAATTTCCTTCCCCGGACACCAAAACAGCTGAATTTTTAAAAACTACATAAAGCACCATTTTTAAGCATGAAATTTAACCCGGAATCCAATTCTGATGTCCATTTTTCCATTTGGGTCAATAAAAAAATTTCACCTCTGGAACACAAAAATCCCTGACCCCGGCATCAGGAATTTCCTTCCCAAGACACCAAAACAGCTCAATTTTTAAAAACTACATAAAGCACTATTTTTAAGCATGAAATTTAACTTCGAATCCAATTCTGATGTCCGTTTATACATTTGGGTCAAAAAAAAATTTTCAGCTCCGGAGCACAAAAATCCCTGACCCCGGCATCAGGAATTTCCTTCTCCGGACACCAAAACAGCAAAATTTTTAAAAACTACATAAAGCACCATTTTTAAGCATGAAATTTAACCCGAAATCCAATTCTGATGTCCGTTTTTACATTTGGGTCAAAAAAAAATTTTCAGCTCTGGAGCACAAAAATCCCTGACCCCGGCATCAGGAATTTCCTTCCCTAGACACCAATAGAGCTGAATTTTTAAAAACTACATAAAGCACCATTTTTACAAATGAAATTTAACCCGGAATCCAATTTTGATATCCGTTTTTACATTTGGTTTAAGAAAAAATTTTCAGCTCCAGAGCACAAAAATTCCTGACCCCGGCATCATGAATTTCTTTCTCAGGAAACCAGAACAGCTGAATTTTTAAAAACTACATAAAGCATCATTTTTACAAATGAAATTTAACCCGAATCCAATTCTGATGTCTGTTTTGACATTTGGGTAAATAAAAAATTTTCACCTCTGGAGCACAAGAATCGCTGACCCCGGCATCAGGAATTTCCTTCCCTAGACAACAAAACAGCTCAATTTTTAAAAACTACATAAAGCACCATTTTTACAAATGAAATTTGACCCGGAATCCAATTCTGATGTCCGTTTTTCCATTTGGGTCAATAAAAAATTTTAACCTCTGGAGCACAAAAATCCCTGACCCCGGCATCAGGAATTTCCTTTCCTAGACACCAAAACAGCTCAATTTTTTAAAATTACATAAAGCACCATTTTTACAAATGAAATTTAACCCGGAATCCAATTTTGATATCCGTTTTTACATTTGGTTTAAGAAAAAATTTTCAGCTCCAGAGCACAAAAATTCCTGACCCCGGCATCATGAATTTCTTTCTCAGGAAACCAGAACAGCTGAATTTTTAAAAACTACATAAAGCACCATTTTTAAGCATGAAATTTAACCCGGAATCCAATTCTGATGTCCGTTTTTACATTTGGGTCAATAAAAAATTTTCACCTCTGGAGCACAAAAATCCCTGACCCCGGCATCAGGAATTTCCTTTCCTAGACACCAAAACGGCTCAATTTTTAAAAACTACATAAAGCACCATTTTTAAGCATGAAATTTAACCCGGAATCCAATTTTGATATCCGTTTTTACATTTGGTTTAAGAAAAAATTTTCAGCTCCAGAGCACAAAAATCCCTGACCCCGGCATCAGGAATTTCTTTTCCCAGACACCAAAAAGGCTCAATTTTTAAAAACTACATAAAGCACTATTTTTAAGCATGAAATTTAACCCGGAATCCAATTCTGATGTCCGTTTTTCCATTTGGGTAAATAAAAAATTTTCACCTCTGCAGCACAAAAATCCCTGACCCCGGCATCAGGAATTTCCTTCCCTCGACACCAATACAGCTGAATTTTTAAAAACTACATAAAGCATCATTTTTACAAATGAAATTTAACCCGGAATCCAATTCTGATGTCCGTTTTTCCATTTGGGTAAATAAAAAATTTTCACCTCTGGAGCACAAAAATCCCTGACCCCGGCATCAGGAATTTCCTTTCCTAGACACCAAAACAGCTCAATTTTTAAAAACTACATAAAGCACCATTTTTTAATCATGAAATTTAACCCGAATCCAATTCTTGATGTCCGTTTTGGACATTTGATCAAATAAAAAATTTTCAGCTCTGGAGCACCAAAAATCCCTCGACCCCGGGCATCAGGAATTCTTTTTCCCAGGACACCAAAAACGGATCAATGTTAAAAACTACATAAAGCACTACTTTTAAGCATGAAATTTAACCCGGATCATTCGACTCTCAGTTTTTCCATTGGGTCAATAAAAAATTTTAACCTTCTGGAGCACAAAAATCCCTGACCCCGGCATCAGGAATTTCCTTTCCTAGACACCAAAACGGCTCAATTTTTAAAAACTACATAAAGCACCATTTTTAAGCATGAAATTTAACCCGGAATCCAATTCTGATGTCCGTTTTTACATTTGGGTCAAAAAAAAATTTTCAGCTCTGGAGCACAAAAATCCCTGACCCCGGCATCAGGAATTTCCTTTCCCCGTCACCAAAACGGCTCAATTTTTAAAAACTACATAAAGCACTATTTTTAAGCATGAAATTTAACTTCGAATCCAATTCTGATGTCCGTTTTTACATTTGAGTCAATAAAAAATTTTCAGCTCCGGAGCACAAAAATCGTTGACCCCCGCATCAGGAATTTCCTTCCCCGGAAACCAAAACAGCTGAATTTTTAAAAACTACATAAAGCACCATTTTTAAGCATGAAATTTAACCCGGAATCCAATTCTGATGTCCGTTTTTCCATTTG
Source organism: Crotalus tigris (assembly GCF_016545835.1). NCBI lineage: Eukaryota > Metazoa > Chordata > Lepidosauria > Squamata > Viperidae > Crotalus > Crotalus tigris. Next base: position 13,583 of record NW_024098945.1, read on the forward strand.
GGTCAATAATAAAATTTCACTTCTGGAACACAAAAATCCCTGACCCCGGCATCAGGAATTTCCTTCCCAAGACACCAAAACAGCTCAATTTTTAAAAACTACATAAAGCACCATTTTTAAGCATGAAATTTAACTTCGAATCCAATTCTGATGTCCGTTTTTACATTTGGGTCAAAAAAAAATTTTCAGCTCTGGAGCACAAAAATCCCTGACCCCAGCATCAGGAATTTCGTTTCCCAGACACCAAAACGGCTCCATATTTAAAAACTACATAAAGGACTATTTTTAACCATGAAATTTAACCCGGAATCCAATTCTGATGTCCGTTATTCCATTTGGGTAAATAAAAAATTTTCACCTCTGGAGCACAAAATTCCCTGACCCCGGCATCAGGAATTTCCTTCCTAGACACCAATACAGCTGAATTTTTAAAAACTACATAAAGCACCATTTTTACAAATGAAATTTAACCCGGAATCCAATTCTGATATCCGTTTTTACATTTGGTTTAAGAAAAAATTTTCACCTCTGGAGCACAAAAATCCCTGACCCCGGCATCAGGAATTTCCTTTCCCAGTCACCAAAACGGCTCAATTTTTAAAAACTACATAAAGCACTATTTTTAAGCATGAAATTTAACTTCGAATCCAATCCAACATTTGAGTCAATAAAAAATTTTCAGCTCTGGAGCACAAAAATCCCTGATCCCGGCATCAGGAATTTCTTTTCCCAGGCACCAAAACGGCTCAATTTTTAAAAACTACATAAAGCACGATTTTTAAGATTGAAATTTAACCCGGAATCCAATTTTGATATCCGTTTTTACATTTGGTTTAAGAAAAAATTTTCAGCTCCAGAGCACAAAAATTCCTGACCCCGGCATCATGAATTTCTTTCTCAGGAAACCAGAACAGCTGAATTTTTAAAAACTACATAAAGCACCATTTTTTAAGCATGAAATTTAACCCGGAATCCAATTCTGATGTCCGTTTTTACATTTGGGTCAATAAAAAATTTTCAGCTCCGGAGCACAAAAATCCCTGACCCCGGCATCAGGAATTTCCTTCCCTAGACACCAATACAGCTGAATTTTTAAAAACTACATAAAGCACCATTTTTACAAATGAAATTTAACCCGGAATCCAATTCTGATGTCCGTTTTTCCATTTGGGTCAATAAAAATTTTAAACTCTGGAGCACAAAAATCCCTGACCACGGCATCAGGAATTTACTTTCCTAGACACCAAAACAGCTCAATTTTTTAAAATTACATAAAGCACCATTTTTACAAATGAAATTTAACCCGGAATCCAATTTTGATATCCGTTTTTACATTTGATTTAAGAAAAAATTTTCAGCTCCAGAGCACAAAAATTCCTGACCCCGGCATCAGGAATTCCCTTCCCCGGACACCAAAACAAGCTGAAGTTTTCAAAAAAACTACAATAAAGCACCATTTAAGGCATGAAATTAACCCGGAATCCAATTCTGAGTGTCCGTTTTTCATATGGGTCAAAAAAAAAATTTCTAGCTCTGGAGCACAAAAAGTCCACTGACCCGGATCAGGAATTTCTTCCCTAGACACCATTACAGCTGATTTTTAAAAAACGACATAACAGCACATTTTTACAAAGGAAATGTAACCGGAATCCACTCTGATATCCGTTTTTACATTTGGTTTAAGAAAAAATTTTCACCTCTGGAGCACAAAAATCCCTGACCCGGATCAGGGAACTCCTTTTTGTTTCCCAGTCACCAAAACGGCTCAATTTTTAAAAACTACATAAAGCACTATTTTTAAGCATGAAATTTAACCCGGAATCCAATTCTGATGTCCGTTTTTCCATTTGGTTTAAGAAAAATTTTTCACCTCTGGAGCACAAAAATCCCTGACCCCGGCATCAGGAATTTCCTTTCCCAGACATCAAAACGGCTCAATTTTTAAAAACTACATAAAGCACTATTTTTAAGCATGAAATTTAACTTCGAATCCAATTCTGATGTCCGTTTTTACATTTGAGTCAATAAAAAATTTTCAGCTCCGGAGCACAAAAATCCCTGACCCCAGCATCAGGAATTTCCTTCCCCAGACAACAAAACAGCTCAATTTTTAAAAACTACATAAAGCACGATTTTTACAAATGAAATTTGACCTGGAATCCAATTCTGATGTCCGTTTTTCCATTTGGGTCAATAAAAATTTTCACCTCTGGAGCACAAAAATCCCTGACCCCGGCATCAGGAATTTCCT
>NW_024098946.1:0-6888 GCF_016545835.1 Crotalus tigris
TTCCCCAGGCACCAAAACGGCTCAATTTTTAAAAACTACATAAAGCACCATTTTTAAGGATGAAATTTAACCCCGAATCCCATTCTGATGTCCGTTTTTACATTTCAATGAAAAAAAAAATTTCAGCTGCGGAGTACAAAAAAACCTAACCCGGGCATCAGGAATTTCCTTCCCCAGGCACCAAAACGGCTCAATTTTTGAAAACTACATAAAGCACCATTTTTAAGCATGAAATTTAACCCTGAATCCCATTCTGATGTCCGTTTTTACATTTGGTTCAAAAAAAATTTTCAGCTCTGGAGCAGAAAAATCCCTGACCCCGGCATCAGGAAGTTCCCTCCCCAGGCACCAAAACGGTTCAATTTTTAAAAACTACATAAAGCACCATTGTAAAGGATGAAATTTAACCCCGAATCCCATTCTGATGTCCGTTTTTATATTTGGCTCAAAAAAAATTTTCAGCTCTGGAGCAGAAAAATCCCTGACCCCGGCATCAGGAATTTCCCTCCCCAGGCACCAAAACGGCTCAATTTTTAAAAACTACATAAAGCACCATTGTAAAGGATGAAATTTAACCCCGAATCCCATTCTGATGTCCGTTTTTACATTTCGATCAAAAAAAAAATTTCAGCTCCGCAGCACAAAAATCCCTGACCCCGGCATCAGGAATTTCCCTCCCTAGGCACCAAAACGGCTCAATCTTTAAAAATTACATAAAGCACCATTTTTAAGGATGAAATTTAACCCGAATCCCATTCTAATATCCGTTTTTACATTTCGATCAAAAAAAAATTTTCAGCTCCGGAGCACAAAAATCCCTGACCCCGGCATCAGGAATTTCCTTCCCCAGGCACCAAAACGGCTCAATTTTTGAAAACTACATAAAGCACCATTTTTAAGCATGAAATTTAATCCCGAATCCCATTCTGATGTCCGTTTTTACATTTGGCTCCAAAAAAATTTTCAGCTCTGGAGCAGAAAAATCCCTGACCCCGGCATCAGGAATTTCCTTCCCCAGGCACCAAAACGGCTCAATTTTTAAAAACTACATAAAGCACCATTTTTAAGGATGAAATTTAACCCTGAATCCCATTATGATGTCCGTTTTTACATTTCGATCAAAAAAAAATTTCAGCTCTGGAGCAGAAAAATCCCTGACCCCGGCATCAGGAATTTCCTTCCCCAGGCACCAAAACGGCTCAATTTTTAAAAACTACATAAAGCACCATTGCAAAGGATGAAATTGAACCCCAAATCCCATTCTGATGTCCGTTTTTACATTTGACTCAAAAAAAATTTTCAGCTCTGGAGCAGAAAAATCCCTGACCCCGGCATCAGGAATTTCCTTCCCCAGGCACCAAAACGGCTCAATTTTTAAAAACTACATAAAGCACCATTTTTAAGGATGAAATTTAACCCTGAATCCCATTATGATGTCCGTTTTTACATTTGGGTTAAAAAAAAAAATTCACCTCCTGAGCACGAACATCCCTGACCCCGGCATCAGGAATTTCCTTCCCCAGGCACCAAAACAGCTCAATTTTTAAAAACTACATAAAGCACCATTTTTAAGGATGAAATTTAACCCCGAATCCCATTCTGATGTCCGTTTTTACATTTGGCTCAAAAAAAATTTTCAGCTGTGGAGCAGAAAAATCCCTGACCCCGGGGCATCAGGAATTTCCTTCCCCAGGCACCAAAACGGCTCAATTTTTGAAAACTACATAAAGCTCCATTTTTAAGCATGAACGGTAACACCGAATCCCATTCTGATGTCCGTTTTTACATTTCGGTAAAAAAAAAATTTTCACCTACCTAGCAGAAAACTTCCTGACCCCGGCATGAGGAATTTCCTTCCCCAGGCACCAAAACGGCTCAATTTTTGAAAACTATATAAAGCACCATTTTTAAGGATGAAATTTAACCCCGAATACCATTCTGATGTCTGTTTTTACATTTGGCTCAAAAAAAATTTTCAGCTCTGGAGCAGAAAAATCCCTGACCCCGGCATCAGGAATTTCCTTCCCCAGGCACCAAAACGGCTCAATTTTTGAAAACTACATAAAGCACCATTTTTAAGCATGAACTTTAACACCGAATCCCATTCTGATGTCCGTTTTTACATTTAGGTAAAAAAAAAATTTTCACCTACTGAGCAGAAAACTTCCTGACCCCGGCATCAGGAATTTCCTTCCCCAGGCATCAAAACGGCTCAATTTTTAAAAATTACATAAAGCACCATTTTTAAGGATGAAATTTAACCCCGAATCCCATTCTGATGTCCGTTTTTACATTTGGCTCCAAAAAAATTTTCAGCTGTGGAGCAGAAAAATCCCTGACCCCGGGGCATCAGGAATTTCCTTCCCCAGGCACCAAAACGGCTCAATTTTTGAAAACTACATAAAGCACCATTTTTAAGCATGAACGTTAACACCGAATCCCATTCTGATGTCCGTTTTTACATTTCGGTAAAAAAAAAATTTTCACCGACCGAGCAGAAAACTTCCTGACCCCGGCATCAGGAATTTGCTTCCCCAGGCACCAAAACGGCTCAATTTTTGAAAACTACATAAAGCACCATTTTTAAGGATGAAATTTAACCCCGAATCCCATTCTAATATCCGTTTTTACATTTCGATCAAAAAAAATATTTTCAGCTCCGGAGCACAAAAATCCCTGACCCCGGCATCAGGAATTTCCTTCCCCAGGCACCAAAACGGCTCAATTTTTAAAAACTACATAAAGCACCATTTTTAAGGATGAAATTTAACCCCGAATCCCATTCTGATGTCCGTTTTTACATTTGGCTCAAAAAAAATTTTCACCTACCGAGCAGAAAACTTCCTGACCCCGGCATCAGGAATTTCCTTCCCCAGGCACCAAAACGGCTCAATTTTTAAAAACTACATAAAGCACCATTTTTAAGGATGAAATTTAACCCTGAATCCCATTCTGAGATGTCCTTTTTTTCATTTGGGTGAAAAAAACATTTTCACCTCCAGAGCACAAAATCCCTGACCCCGGCATCAGGAATTTCCTTCCCCAGACACCAAAACAGCTCAATTTTTGAAAACTATATAAAGCACCATTTTTAAGGATGAAATTTAACCCCGAATCCCATTCTGATGTCCGTTTTTACATTTGGCTCAAAAAAAAATTTCAGCTCTGGAGCAGAAAAATCCCTGACCCCGGCATCAGGAATTTCCTTCCCCAGGAACCAAAACGGCTCAATTTTTAAAAACTACATAAAGCACCATTTTAAAGTTTGAAATTTAACCCCGAATCCCATTCTGATGTCCATTTTTACATTTGGGTTAAAAAAAAAATTCACCTCCTGAGCACGAAAATCCCTGACCCCGGCATCAGGAATTTCCTTCCCCAGGCACCAAAACGGCTCAATTTTTAAAAACTACATAAAGCACCATTTTTAAGGATGAAATTTAACCCCGAATCCCATTCTGATGTCCGTTTTTACATTTGGCTCAAAAAAATTTTTCAGCTTCGGAGCACAAAAATCCCTGACCCCGGCATCAGGAATTTCCTTCCCCAGGCACCAAAACGGCTCAATTTTTGAAAACTACATAAAGCACCATTTTTTAGCAGGACGGTAACACCGAATCCCATTCTGATGTCCGTTTTTACATTCGGTAAAGAAAAAAATTTTCACCTAACCGAGGCAGGAAAACTTTCCTGACCCCCGGCATCAGGAAATTTCCTTCCCCGGCACAAACGGCTCATTGTTGCACCTATATAAAGCACCATTTTTAAGGATAAATTTAACCCCGAATACAGTCTGATAGTCTGTTTTTACATTTCATGAAAACAATTTTTCAGCTCACGGAGCACAAAAATCCCTGACCCCGGCATCAGGAATTTCCTTCCACAGAAACCAAACGGCTCCAATTTTTAAAAACTACATAAACGCACCAGTTTTAATATAGAAATTTAACCGTGAATCCCATTCTCTGATGTCCGTTTTTTTCTACATTATGGTTAAAAAAAAATTTTCAGCTCCGGAGCACAAAAATCCCTGACCCCGGCATCAGGAATTTCCTTCCCCAGGCACCAAAATGGATCAATTTTTAAAAACTACATAAAGCACCATTTTTAAGGATGAAATTTAACCCCGAATCCCATTCTGATGTCCGTTTTTACATTTGGCTCAAAAAAAATTTTCAGCTGTGGAGCAGAAATATCCCTGACCCCGGGGCATCAGGAATTTCCTTCCCCAGGCACCAAAACGGCTCAATTTTTGAAAACTACATAAAGCACCATTTTTAAGCATGAACGTTAACACCGAATCCCATTCTGATGTCCGTTTTTACCTTTCGGTAAAAAAAAAATTTTCACCGACCGAGCAGAAAACTTCCTGACCCCGGCATCAGGAATTTGCTTCCCCAGGCACCAAAACGGCTCAATTTTTGAAAACTACATAAAGCACCATTTTTAAGGATGAAATTTAACCCCGAATCCCATTCTGATGTCCGTTTTTACATTTCGATCAAAAAAAAAATTTCAGCTCCGCAGCACAAAAATCCCTGACCCCGGCATCAGGAATTTCCCTCCCTAGGCACCAAAACGGCTCAATCTTTAAAAATTACATAAAGCACCATTTTTAAGGATGAAATTTAACCCGAATCCCATTCTAATATCCGTTTTTACATTTCGATCAAAAAAAAATTTCAGCTCTGGAGCAGAAAAATCCCTGACCCCGGCATCAGGAATTTCCTTCCCCAGGCACCAAAATGGCTCAATTTTTAAAAACTACATAAAGCACCATTGCAAAGGATGAAATTTAACCCCGAATCCCATTCTGATGTCCGTTTTTACATTTGGCTCCAAAAAAATTTTCAGCTCTGGAGCAGAAAAATCCCTGACCCCGGCATCAGGAATTCCCTTCCCCAGGCACCAAAACGGCTCAATTTTTAAAAATTACATAAAGCACCATTTTTAAGGATGAAATTTAACCCCGAATCCCATTCTGATGTCCGTTTTTACATTTGGCTCAAAAAAAATTTTCAGCTCTGGAGCAGAAAATCCCTGACCTGACCCCGCATCAAGGATTTCCTTCCCCGGCACCAAAATGGCTCAATTTTTTAAAACTACATAAGCAACCATTGGCAAAGGAATGAAATTTGAACCCCGAATCCCATTCTGATGTCCTTTTTTACATTTGCTCAAAAAAATATTTTCAGCTCCGGAGCACAAAAATCCCTGACCCCGGCATCAGGAATTTCCTTCCCCAGGAACCAAAACGGCTCAATTTTTAAAAACTACATAAAGCACCATTTTTAAGGATGAAATTTAACCCTGAATCCCATTATGATGTCCGTTTTTACATTTGGGTTAAAAAAAAAAATTCACCTCCTGAGCACGAACATCCCTGACCCCGGCATCAGGAATTTCCTTCCCCAGGCACCAAAACAGCTCAATTTTTAAAAACTACATAAAGCACCATTTTTAAGGATGAAATTTAACCCCGAATCCCATTCTCATGTCCGTTTTTACATTTGGCTCAAAAAAAATTTTCAGCTGTGGAGCAGAAATATCCCTGACCCCGGGGCATCAGGAATTTCCTTCCCCAGGCACCAAAACGGCTCAATTTTTGAAAACTACATAAAGCACCATTTTTAAGCATGAACGGTAACACCGAATCCCACTCTGATGTCCGTTTTTACATTTCGGTAAAAAAAAAATTTTCACCTACCGAGCAGAAAACTTCCTGACCCCGGCATCAGGAATTTCCTTCCCCAGGCACCAAAAGGGCTCAATTTTTGAAAACTATATAAAGCACCATTTTTAAGGATGAAATTTAACCCCGAATACCATTCTGATGTCTGTTTTTACATTTCAATGAAAAAAAAATTTCAGCTCCGGAGCACAAAAATCCCTGACCCCGGCATCAGGAATTTCCTTCCACAGACACCAAAACGGCTCAATTTTTAAAAACTACATAAAGCACCATTTTTAAGGATGAAATTTAACCCTGAATCCCATTCTGATGTCCGTTTTTACATTTGGGTTAAAAAAAAAATTCACCTCCGGAGCACAAAAATCCCTGACCCCGGCATCAGGAATTTCCTTCCCCAGGCACCAAAACGGCTCAATTTTTAAAAATTACATAAAGCACCATTTTTAAGGATGAAATTTAACCCCGAATCCCATTCTGATGTCCGTTTTTACATTTGGCTCAAAAAAAATTTTCAGCTGTGGAGCAGAAAAATCCCTGACCCCGGGGCATCAGGAATTTCCTTCCCCAGGCACCAAAACGGCTCAATTTTTGAAAACTACATAAAGCACCATTTTTAAGCATGAACGTTAACACCGAATCCCATTCTGATGTCCGTTTTTACCTTTCGGTAAAAAAAAAATTTTCACCGACCGAGCAGAAAACTTCCTGACCCCGGCATCAGGAATTTGCTTCCCCAGGCACCAAAACGGCTCAATTTTTGAAAACTACATAAAGCACCATTTTTAAGGATGAAATTTAACCCCGAATCCCATTCTAATATCCGTTTTTACATTTCGATCAAAAAAAATATTTTCAGCTCCGGAGCAGAAAAATCCCTGACCCCGGCATCAGGAATTTCCTTCCCAGGCACCAAACGGCTCAATTTTTTAAAAACTACATAAAGCACCATTTTTAAGGATGAATTTACCCGATCCCATTATGATGTCCGTTTTTACATTTCGATCAAAAAAAAATTTCAGCTCTGGAGCAGAAAAATCCCTGACCCCGGCATCAGGAATTTCCTTCCCCAGGCACCAAAATGGCTCAATTTTTAAAAACTACATAAAGCACCATTGCAAAGCATGAACTTTAACCCCGAATCCCATTCTGATGTCCGTTTTTACATTTGGCTCAAAAAAAATTTTCACCTACCGAGC
>NW_024098947.1:0-5918 GCF_016545835.1 Crotalus tigris
CCCGGAATCCAATTCTGATATCCGTTTTTACATTTGGTTTAAGAAAAAATTTTCACCTCTGGAGCACAAAAATCCCTGACCCCGGCATCAGGAATTTCCTTTCCCAGTCACCAAAACGGCTCAATTTTTAAAAAATACATAAAGCACTATTTTTAAGCATGAAATTTAACTTCGAATCCAATCCAACATTTGAGTCAATAAAAAATTTTCAGCTCCGGAGCACAAAAATCCCTGACCCCAGCATCAGGAATTTCCTTCCCCGGACACCAAAACAGCTGAATTTTTAAAAACTACATAAAGCACCATTTTTAAGAATGAAATTTAACCCGGAATCCAATTCTGATGTCCGTTTTTCCATTTGGGTCAATAAAAAAATTTCACCTCTGGAACACAAAAATCCCTGACCCCGGCATCAGGAATTTCCTTTCCCAGTCACCAAAACGGCTCAATTTTTAAAAACTACATAAAGCACCATTTTTAAGCATGAAATTTAACTTCGAATCCAATTCTGATGTCCGATTTTACATTTGGGTAAATAAAAAATTTTCACCTCTGGAGCACAAAAATCCCTGACCCCGGCATCAGGAATTTCCTTCCCTAGACAACAAAACAGCTCAATTTTTAAAAACTACATAAAGCACCATTTTTACAAATGAAATTTGACCCGGAATACAATTCTGATGTCCGTTTTTCCATTTGGGTCAATAAAAAATTTTCACCTCTGGAGCACAAAAATCCCTGACCCCGGCATCAGGAATTTCCTTTCCTAGACACCAAAACAGCTCAATTTTTTAAAATTACATAAAGCACCATTTTTACAAATGAAATTTAACCCGGAATCCAATTCTGATATCCGTTTTTACATTTGGTTTAAGAAAAAATTTTCACCTCTGGAGCACAAAAATCCCTGACCCTGGCATCAGGAATTTCTTTCTCAGGAAACCAGAACAGCTGAATTTTTTAAAACTACATAAAGCACCATTTTTAAGCATGAAATTTAACCCGGAATCCAATTCTGATGTCCGTTTTTACATTTGGGTCAATAAAAAATTTTCACCTCTGGAGCACAAAAATCCCTGACCCCAGCATCAGGAATTACCTTCACTAGACACCAAAACAGCTCAATTTTTAAAAAAATACATAAAAGCACAATTTTTACAAATGAAATTTGACACGGAATCAATTCGATGTCCGTTTTTCCATTTGGCGTCAATAAAAAAGTTCCACTCTGGAGCACAAAAAATCCCTGACCACGGCATCAGAATTTCCTTCCCTAGACACCCAATAAAGTGAAATTTTTACAATTAAAATAAAAATTTTTAAAAATCCATAATAGCACACCATTGTTGTACAAATGAAATTTCACCCGGAATCCAAATTTTGAATCCGTTTTACATTGGTTTAAGAAAAAATTTTCACCTCTGGAGCACAAAAATCCCTGACCCCGGCATCAGGAATTTCCTTCCCTAGACACCAAAACAGCTCAATTTTTAAAAACTACATAAAGCACCATTTTTACAAATGAAATTTGACCCGGAATCCAATTCTGATGTCCGTTTTTCCATTTGGGTCAATAAAAAATTTTCACCTCTGGAGCACAAAAATCCCTGACCCCGGCATCAGCTATTTCCTTTCCTAGACACCAAAACAGCTCAATTTTTTAAAATTACATAAAGCACCATTTTTACAAATGAAATTTAACCCGGAATCCAATTTTGATATCCGTTTTTACATTTGAGTCAATAAAAAATTTTCAGCTCCGGAGCACAAAAATCCCTGACCCCAGCATCAGGAATGTCCTTCCCCGGACACCAAAACAGCTGAATTTTTAAAAACTACATAAAGCACCATTTTTAAGCATGAAATTTAACCCGGAATCCAATTCTGATGTCTGTTTTGACATTTGGGTCAATAAAAAATTTTCACCTCTGGAGCAAAAGAATCGCTGACCCCGGCATCAGGAATTTCCTTCCCTAGACAACAAAACAGCTCAATTTTTAAAAACTACATAAAGCACCATTTTTACAAATGAAATTTGACCTGGAATCCAATTCTGATGTCTGCTTTTCCATTTGGGTCAATAAAAAATTTTCACCTCTGGAGCACAAAAATCCCTGACCCCGGCATCAGGAATTTCCTTTCCTAGACACCAAAACAGCTCAATTTTTTAAAATTACATAAAGCACCATTTTTACAAATGAAATTTAACCCGGAATCCAATTTTGATATCCGTTTTTACATTTGGTTTAAGAAAAAATTTTCAGCTCCAGAGCACAAAAATTCCTGACCCCGGCATCATGAATTTCTTTCTCAGGAAACCAGAACAGCTGAATTTTTAAAAACTACATAAAGCACCATTTTTAAGCATGAAATTTAACCCGGAATCCAATTCTGATGTCCGTTTTTACGTTTGGGTCAATAAAAAATTTTCACCTCTGGAGCACAAAAATCCCTCACCCCGGCATCAGGAATTTCCTTCCCTAGACAACAAAACAGCTCAATTTTTAAAAACTACATAAAGCACCATTTTTACAAATGAAATTTGACCCGGAATCCAATTCTGATGTCCATTTTTCCATTTGGGTCAATAAAAAATTTTCACCTCTAGAGCACAAAAATCCCTGATCCCGGCATCAGGAATTTCCTTCCCAAGACACCAAAACAGCTCAATTTTTAAAAACTACATAAAGCACCATTTTTAAGCATAAAATTTAACTTCGAATCCAATTCTGATGTCCGTTTTTACATTTGGGTCAATAAAAAATTTTCAGCTCCGGAGCACAAAAATCCCTGACCCCGGCATCAGGAATTTCCTTCCCTAGACACCAATACAGCTGAATTTTTAAAAACTACATAAAGCATCATTTTTACAAATGAAATTTAACCCGGAATCCAATTCTGATGTCCGTTTTTCCATTTGGGTAAATTAAAAATTTTCACCTCTGGAGCACAAAAATCCCTGACCCCAGCATCAGGAATTACCTTCCCTAGACACCAAAACAGCTCAATTTTTTAAAACTACATAAAGCACCATTTTTACAAATGAAATTTAAACCCGAATCCAATTCTGATGTCCGTTTTGACATTTGAGTCAATAAAAAATTTTCACCTCTGGAGCACAAAAATCCCTGACCCCGGCATCAGGAATTTCTTTTCCCAGACACCAAAACGGCTCAATTTTTAAAAACTACATAAAGCACGATTTTTAAGATTGAAATTTAACCCGGAATCCAATTTTGATATCCGTTTTTACATTTGGTTTAAGAAAAAATTTTCAGCTCCAGAGCACAAAAATTCCTGACCCCGGCATCATGAATTTCTTTCTCAGGAAACCAGAACAGCTGAATTTTTAAAAACTACATAAAGCATCATTTTTACAAATGAAATTTAACCCGAATCCAATTCTGATGTCTGTTTTGACATTTGGGTAAATAAAAAATTTTCACCTCTGGAGCACAAGAATCGCTGACCCCGGCATCAGGAATTTCCTTCCCTAGACAACAAAACAGCTCAATTTTTAAAAACTACATAAAGCACCATTTTTACAAATGAAATTTGACCCGGAATCCAATTCTGATGTCCGTTTTTCCATTTGGGTCAATAAAAAATTTTCACCTCTGGAGCACAAAAATCCCTGACCCCGGCATCAGGAATGTCCTTCCTAGGGACACCAAACCAGCTCAATTTTAAAAAAATTACATAAAGCACCATTTTTACAATGAATTAACCGGAATCCAATGATATCGTTTTTACATTGGTTTAAGAAAAAATTTCAGCTCCAGAGCACAAGAAATCCCTGCCCCGCCATCAGGAATTTCTTCCCAAGACACCAAAACGGCTCAATCTTTTTTTAAAAACTACATTAAAGCACTATTTTTAAGCATGAAATTAACCAGGAATCCAATTCTGATGTCCGTTATTCCATTTGGGTAAATAAAAAATTTTCACTCTGGAGCACAAAAATCCCTGACCCCGGCATCAGTAATTTCCTTTCCCAGACACCAAAACGGCTCAATTTTTAAAAACTACATAAAGCACTATTTTTAAGCATGAAATTTAACTTCGAATCCAATTCTGATGTCCGTTTTTACATTTGAGTCAATAAAAAATTTTCAGCTCCGGAGCACAAAAAATCCCTGACCCCAGCATCAGGAATTAACTTCCCCGGACACCAAAACAGCTCAATTTTTAAAAACTACATAAAGCACTATTTTTAAGCATGAAATTTAACTTCGAATACAATTCTGATGTCCGTTTTTACATTTGGGTCAAAAAAAAATTTTCACCTCTGGAGCACAAAAATCCCTGACCCCGGCATCAGGAATTTCCTTCTCCGGACACCAAAACGGCGCAATTTTTAAAAACTACATAAAGCACCATTTTTAGCATGAATTTAACCCTAATCCACATTCTGATGTCCGTTTTTACTTTGGGTCAATAAAAAATTTTCAGCTCCGGAGCACAAAACTCTTTGACCCCACAGCATGAATTTCTTCTCCCGGACACCAAAACACGCTGCAATTTTTCAAAGATACATAAAGCACCATTTTTAAAGAGCATGAAATTTCAATTTACGAAATCCAATTCTGAGGTCCGTTTTTAACATTTGATTCATCAAAAATTTTCACTTGGAGCCCAAAAATCCCTGCTCCCGGCATCAGGGATTTCCTTCCAAGACACCAAAACACTCAATTTTTAAAAACTACATAAGCACTATTTTAAGCATCACATTTAACTTTCGAATCCAATTCTGATTGTCCGTTTTTACTTCTGGGTCAATAAAAAATTTTCAGCTCCGGAGCACAAAATTCCCTGACCCGGCATCAGGGGTTTCCTTTCCAAACACCACAACAAAACGCTCCTTTTTAAAAACTACATAAAGCATCATTTTTACAAATGAAATTTAACCCGGAATCCAATTCTGATGTCCGTTTTTCCATTTGGGTAAATTAAAAATTTTCACCTCTGGAGCACAAACATCCCTGACCCCAGCATCAGGAATTTCCTTCCCTAGACAGCAATACAGCTGAATTTTTAAAAACTACATAAAGCACCATTTTTACAAATGAAATTTAACCCGTAATCCAATTCTGATATCCGTTTTTACATTTGGTTTAAGAAAAAATTTTCACCTCTGGAGCACAAAAATCCCTGACCCCGGCATCAGGAATTTCCTTTCCCAGTCACCAAAATGGCTCAATTTTTAAAAACTACATAAAGCACCATTTATAAGCATGAAATTTAACCCGAAATCCAATTCTGATGTCCGTTTTTACATTTGGGTCAAAAAAAATTTTTCAGCTCTGGAGCACAAAAATCCCTGACCCCGGCATCAGGAATTTCTTTTCCCAGACACCAAAACGACTCAATTTTTAAAAACTACATAAAGCACTATTTTTAAGCTGAAATTTAACGGCCGGAATCCAATTCTGTATTGTCCGTTTTCCATTTGGGTAATACAAAATTTTCACCTCTGGAGCACAAAAATCCCTGACCCCGCATCAGGAATTTTCTTCCCTAACACCATAACAGCGAAGTTTTAAAAACTGACATAAGCACCATTTTTACAAATGAAATTTACCCGGAATCCAATTCTGATATCCGTTTTTACATTTGGTTAAATAAAAAATTTTCACCTCTGGAGCACAAAAATCCCTGACCCCGGCATCAGGAATTTCCTTTCCCAGACACCAAAACGGCTCAATTTTTAAAAACTACATAAAGCACTATTTTTAAGCATGAAATTTAACTTCTAATCCAATTCTGATGTCCGTTTTTACATTTGAGTCAATAAAAAATTTTCAGCTCCGGAGCACAAAAATCTTTGACCCCAGCATCAGGAATTTCCTTCCCTGGACACCAAAACAGCTGAATTTTTAAAAACTACATAAAGCACCATTTTTAAGCATGAAATTTAA
>NW_024098948.1:0-1969 GCF_016545835.1 Crotalus tigris
CATTCTGACGTCTGTTTTTACATTTGGGTGAAACAAAATTTTCACCTCCGGAGTACAAAAATCCCTGACCCAGGCATCAGGAATTTCCTTCCCAGGACATCAAAACGGCTCAATTTTTAAAAACCAGAAAAAGCACTTTTTTTAAGCATGAAATTTAACCCCGAATCCCATTCTGATGTCCGTTTATACATTTGGGTCGAACAAAAATTTTCACCTGCGGAGCACAAAAATCCCTGACACCGAAATCAGGAATTTCCTTCCATGGACACCAAAATGGCTCAATTTTTAAAAACTACAAAAAGCACCATTTTTAAGCATGAAATTTAACTCCGAATCGCATTCTGACGTCTGTTTTTACATTTGGGTGAAACAAAATTTTCACCTCCGTAGTACAAAAATCCCTGACCCTGGCATCAGGAATTTCCTTCCCCGGACATCAAAACGGCTCAATTTTTAAAAACCAGAAAAAGCACTTTTTTAAAGCATGAAATTTAACCCCGAATCCCATTCTGAAGTCTATTTTTACATTTGGGTGGAAGAAAAATTTTCATCTGCGGAGCACAAAAATCCCTGACCCTGGCATCAGGAATTTCCTTCCCCGGACATCAAAACGGCTCAATTTTTAAAAACTACAAAAAGCACCATTTTTAAGCATGAAATTTACCCCGAATCCCATTCTGACGTCCGTTTATACATTTGGGTCAAAAAAAATTTGTCAACTCCGGAGCACAAAAATCCCTGACCCCGAAATCAGGAATTTCCTTCTTCGGACACCAAAACGGCTCAATTTTTAAAAACCAGAAAAAGCAACTTTTTTAAGCATGAAATTTAACCCCGAATCCCATTCTGACGTCTTTTTTTACATTTGGGTGGAACAAAAATTTTCATCTGTGGAGCACAAAAATCCCTGACCCTGAAATCTGGAATTTCCTTCCATGGACACCACAATGGCTCAATTTTTTAAAACTACAAAAAACACAATTTTAAGCATGAAATTTAACCCCGAATCGCATTCTGACGTCTGTTTTTACATTTGGGTGAAACAAAATTTTCACCTCCGGAGTACAAAAATCCCTGACCCAGGCATCAGGAATTTCCTTCCCCGGACATCAAAACGGCTCAATTTTTAAAAACCAGAAAAAGCACTTTTTTTAAGCATGAAATTTAACCCTGAATCCCATTCTGACGTCCGTTTATACATTTGGGTCGAACAAAAATTTGTCACCTCCGGAGCACAAAAATCCCTGACCCCGACATCAGGAATTTCCTTGCATGGACACCAAAAGGGCTCAATTTTTAAAAACTACAAAAAGCACCATTTTAAGCATGAAATTTAACCCCGAATCGCATTCTGACGTCTGTTTTTAAATTTGGGTGAAACAAAATTTTTCACCTCCGGAGCACAAAAATCCCTGACCCTGGCACAGAATTCCTTCCCCCAATCAAACGGCTCAATTTTTAAAAACTACCAAAAGCACCATTTTTAAGCTGAAATTTAACTCCGAATCCCATTCTGATGTCTGTTTTTACATTTGGGTGGAAAAAAAATTTTCAACTGTGGGGCACAAAAATCCCTGACACCGAAATCAGGAATTTCCTTCCATGGACACCAAAATGGCTCAATTTTTAAAAACTACAAAAAGCACCATTTTTAAGCATGAAATTTAACTCCGTATCGCATTCTGACGTCTTTTTTACATTTGGGTGAAACAAAATTTTCACCTCTGGAGTACCAAAATCCCTGACCCTGGCATCACGAATTTCCTTCCCCGGACATCAAAACGGCTCAATTTTTAAAAACCAGAAAAAGCACTTTTTTTAAGCATGAAATTTAACTCCGAATCCCATTCTGATGTCTGTTTTTACATTTGGGTGGAACAAAAATTTTCACCTACGGAGCACAAAAATCCCTGACACCGAAATCAGGAATTTCCTTCCATGGACACCAAAATGGCTCAATTTTTAAAAA